>NC_054497.1:1285000-1507500 GCF_017639515.1 Carcharodon carcharias
CAACCCAGCCTAATCAGGCTCTTCACTTCCAGCTCACACCCTAATACTTTTTAAATGTGGGTTTCCTCCTCTACCAACCTCCAGGGAGTGAATTTCAGACCCCCCACCACCCTCCGAGTGAAAGGAGAAGAGGGGTGACCTGATCTTTATCCTATGAAGGGATTTCATAGACTAGTCATAGAGATAATGTTCCTCTTGTGGATGAGACCGGAACAAATACCATGATTATAAGTTAATCAGGGATCCAAGAGAACCATCTTTACCCGGACGGTGGTCAGAATGTGGAACTTGCCACCCATAGCGGGAAGGAACGGCTGGTAGGATCAGACAAAATAGGATGGAAGGATGTCCATGGGGAACATAAGCTTTTAGCTGATGGATGGGCTACATTCCAAAGGGCTTGTGGGTGTGTTCCCTTGCTGATAAAGTCCACACTCCCGCCCATCGGCCAATCAGTAGATCTGGTCAAGGTTGGGTGGGGCTCAAAGAACGTTTACTCAAACAAGGCCTGGCCATTAAGCTAGGATGGACTTTCCCTTCCCTGGACTCCCTGAATGGTCAACTCCTTTATGGACTCCTACCGTATCGGTACTCCCCTTTAAAATCAGGGTTCAGTCAGACCTTTGTTAAAAAAAAAGGAAGATTTTATCTGGTACTTTATAACCAAGAAGTATTTTTGAAACGTAGTCATTGTTGTAATGTAAGAAACGTGGCAACAATTTGTGCACAGGAAGCTCCCACAAACAGTGCAACAATGACCAGATAATCTGTTTTTATGATGTCGATTGGGGGATAAATGTTGGTCAGGACACCAGGAATAACTCCCCTGCTCTTCTTCAACATATTGCCATGGGATCCAACATCTACCAGAGCAGGGACATAGAGTGTAGCTCTAACATCTCGTCTGAGAGACAGTGCCTCCGATAATGTGGCACACCCTCAGTACTTTTTAAAAAATTCATTCATGGGATATGGGCATCGCTGACTAGGCCAGCATTTATTGTCCATCCCTAATTGCCCCTTGAGAAGGTGGTGGTGAGCTGCCTTCTTGAACTGCTGCTGTCCATGTGGTGTAGGTACACCCACAGTGCTGGTAGGGAGGGAGTTCCAGGATCTTGACCCAGCGACAGTGAAGGAACGGCGATATATTTCCAAGTCAGGATGGAGGGGAAATTGCAGGTGATGGTGTTCCTACTGAAATATCAGCCTTTATGTTTTTGCTAACACCTGTAGGCATTAGTACCTCCATTTTGAGGAAGCGTTTCTCTTAGTCCCAAACAAAAACTGTTTAAACATGTTAATATTTTTACCATGGCCCAGAATCCTCCTTGAAGCTTCAGGACCTCGTCGAACAGCTCGACCAGTCGTGTGAATGTCTTGTCTTCGTAATGGAAACACTTGCCCAAGATGATTTTGCAAGTCACATTGGAAACGGCGCTGACGATGAAAGCGTGGGGATCAAAGGAAGAACCTACACAAGAACACAAAGCTGGTCAATCTGATTCAGGGAAGTACGACTCTTTCAGCTCTCTGCCTGAATGCAGGCCCGACCCACACTCCGCAGCCTCTCTCCACGGGTAGGGCAAGGAGGCAGGTCCCGAATCCACCCCAGCCGGACTGGGGACCAAAACCCTCTGCTGTTGGCTCAAATTTAATCCACACCTGCTGTCTGGCCAACTGACCCCCCAACACACCACCCCTCCCCACCCCCCCTCCCCCCGCCGCTTCTCTCTCCACAGATGCTGCCTGACCCGCTGAGTTTTTCCAGCACTTCCTGTTTTTATTTCTTTCTTTGTAGCCTGGCCTGCTCCTTTAGCCTTGGCAAAGGAACAAAGAAACAGGAGGAGGCCATTCAGCCCCTCAAATCTTTACTGCCATTCAATAGAACGGGAGAAGAATTAGATTGGATGACCTGCACTTTAGTTTCAGCTACCGACCCTCTATGACCCTTAATACCCTTAACCTAGAAAGGTTCCTGATGGGTTAAGCTGGCCTTGGATTCTTCCAGAAGCTTTCTAAATTCTTCCACCCTTCCACTCCCCTTTAATTGTCCTCATTCCCTTTAATTAGGTGTGCAAGTGATTCTGCCCTTTCACCAGTGGTACCTCTCCATGACTCATCTGAGGTTCTAAACAAGCACACAAAGATTGGAGAATTGGAGAGAGCGCTGCTGGAGTTTGACAACTGAAGGTGATGTTGATATTTTTGTCATTGTGTTAGAAGGTGATGGGGGTGTGTAAGAGGTCATTGACCTTGGGGGACAATTTAGCTGACCTCAGCCAACTGCAGAAAGAACTTGGCTCTGGAACAAAAGGGCGTTGCTAAACCCATTTAGCATTATCAAACACTGATATTAGTACGGCTCCACGCATTACTGTGCCCTGTTATAATCAATAATCAACAAAGGCCTATAAGTTGCTAAACTAAT
Organism: Carcharodon carcharias; assembly: GCF_017639515.1. Classification (NCBI taxonomy): domain Eukaryota; kingdom Metazoa; phylum Chordata; class Chondrichthyes; order Lamniformes; family Lamnidae; genus Carcharodon; species Carcharodon carcharias. The sequence continues at coordinate 1,287,429 of NC_054497.1, forward strand.
TAGGTCACTGTAAATTCTGGCCACAAAGTACTGAATTAATTAGATCATAGTGAATTGTGGCCACAATGGATGAAGCGATTAGATCACTGTGGTCAGTTGAAATCCTGCCTACATGAAGGAAGGAACTCTGAAGCGAAAGAAAGGCATAAAAAACCTGTCAGCTTTATGCGAAGGAAGGAGAAAAACAGGAGAGAGAGAAAGAGAGAAAATGGGAGAAGAAAGGAAGAGCAAAGGAGAGAGGCTGATTTGCAGACAGACGCAGGAAGAGGAGTTTGGCTGGTCACCCACGGAACCCACTTCACCAATGGAAGGCCGACCAGGGGGGTTTTGTCGATTGTAGTTTTACTCAATAAAGAAGGTTGAGAACGGGTTTACAACTGAATTCTGGGGGGATTGAACAGCCACGCGTAGAGGACGTGTTACCCAGGGAGGGGTACGGGAATTCTCCCCACGGGTGGGATGGCCCAGCTGTTGAAGGGTCATGAGGACTCGAAACGTCAACTCTTTTCTTCTCCGCCGATGCTGCCAGACCTGCTGAGTTTTTCCAGGTAATTCTGTTTTTGTTTTGGATTTCCAGCATTGGCAGTTTTTTGTTTTTAACTCCTCTTCCTTGGTGGCTGCAGTACTAGCAGTGGCCACCACTCGAACCTGGTGCTGCTGAGAGCACAGAGCTGCTGGCCATTTGATAGACTCTCAAAGGTGGGACTTCCTCTCCAGTTTGGGATGGAGGTCTCGCCTTTAGTCCAATTAATGCCCTGCGGGGCATCAGGTAACAGCAGGGATGCATTCCCTGCCAACTCTCCAGCTGCCAGAGCAGGAAACCCTACCATCCAAAAAAATCCTACCTGGGAAATCAAGTAACATTGTGAATAAATAAAAACTGGAAATATGCACCAGGCCTATCGACATCCCTTTCACCACAAGCCAATGAAACTTGGGCTACTTGGCTGTGTCTCAATTGCCTCAGAACTGGCGTTGGCCACTACAGAAGTAGGGATACCACCAAATGAATTCTGACGATTATGGCTTTGAAGAGGCACACCAAAGGATGAAACATCCCCTAGAATGGCCTCTACTGCCAGAGCCATGAAGAACTGAAGATCCGGAGGTCTTCAATCTTGAGCCAGGGTCTTGTGGAACAATGATGTGACAAGGTGTAGCAGCACAAGAAGAAAAAGCATTTATAATGGAAAGATAACCTAACACTTCAGATGCAGCATTAGAGCCATGGAAATCTAAAGGCAACTAAACATAGTCAACAGATCTTGCACTAATATCCAATGAGCCACAGAGAGCTGCTGTAGAAAGGAGTCACGGAGCAGTGTACACATTCTTACCTTCTGAGGCTCTGAAGGTTTCAGTCAGGTACTGGGCCTCTTCCAGAATTTTCTCCTCAAAGGCACATTGTCCAAATTGCCCAAATCTTCTCAAGACACTCAGTGCAAACCTGCGTTGCTGAATCCAGGACCTGCCAAAGGGGGCTGTTATAATGCCTGAGAGAAAGGAGGAAAAGAATGGATTAAAACATAATAATCAGTTTCTGCTATCTGCAGTTTACACAGTAAAGTAGGCTACAACAACATTTCTGAGGCAATTGAGACACAGCCATGTGGGATCAGGAGTAGGTCACTCAGCCTCTTGAGCCTGCTCTGCCATTCAATGAGATCATGGCTGATCTGACTGTAACCTCAACTCCAAATTCCCACCTACCCCTGATAACCTTTCACCCCCTTGCTTACCAAGAATCTATCTAGCTCGTCCTCTGCTTCCACCACCCTTTGAGGAAGAGAGTTCCAAAGACTCGCAATCCTCTGAGGGAAAAGATTTCTCCTCATCTCTGTCTTAAACGGGTGACCCCTTATTTTTAAACAGTGTCCTCCTAGTTAGAGATTCTCCCACAAAAGGAAACATCCTCTCCACATCCACCCTGTCAAGACACCTGAGGGTTTTATATGTTTCCATAAAGTCACCTCCTACTCTTCTAAACTCCAGCAGATGCAAGCTTATTTTGCCCAACCTTTCCTCATAAGAGATGCAGGATGAAAATTACGCAATATAATAGCAATCCACTATTGGTTTCCCCTCAACTAAACTATTTAAATAATAAGCTTAAGTTCTGAGATCTCCCACGAGAAGGCGTTATAGTAAGCTGTGATCCATGGCTCAATTAGCACTTTCGCCTCTGAGTCAGAAGATTATGAGTTCGCGTTCCAGAGACCTGAGCATATGATCCAAGGTGACTGTCCAGTGGCAGTACTGAAGGAGTGCTGCATTGTCAGAAGTGCCATCTTTCAGTTGAGACATTAAGCTGAGGGCCTGTCTTGCTCTTTCAGGTGGACAGGAGAGATCCCCATGGCATTATTTTGAAGAACAGCAGCTGATCTCCATGCTGTCCTGGCCAATACATATCCTTCAAGCAACAAAATTAAAAGAGATGATCTGGGTAATATCACAATGCTGCTTGTGGGGGCTTGCTGTGTGCAAATTGGTGCTGTGCTGCTGTTGTGGTGTGGTAGATGATGTGTGCCAGGCAGATAAAATCCAAAAAGGAAATTTGGTCATGCCAGCACAAGGGTTTTGCAATTTGTATTTATTTTGAGATGCATGCACTCAAGACTCAAGTCCACTAAGACTTTAGAGATTTTAAAAAATATATTAAATTATTTATTAACAAAATAAAATATGTCAAGCACATGCTTAAGACTACAATTGCTGCTTTAATAATTCCTAAAATTCCTAATTAACTCGACTGCCAGTTACACCACCTTTAAGGTAACAGTCCAAAAATAGATTTTAGATTTTAAACAGATCCAGAAAATTAACACAATACCCTGGACAGTGGAATTCCAAATGGCTTTTCTCCAGCTTCAGTTTCAGTAGACAGCAGACTTATGCACAAATACGGGAGGCTTCATTAAGGCTATTTCACACACTTTTATTAGATCTCACATGGCCTCCTCCTCAGACATAGCCCTTCGTTCTCCTTTATATGTGTTTCCCTCTTTTAAATAAGTAAATTCTATTGTTTCATACGTCTTTGAAACCTAATCTTCCACAAAATATAAAAACTTTCATGTTGCTATTACTTATTGTCAGTGACATTTGGAAAAATAAACACATTCCTTAGCCTTGCTTATCTGGCTAGTTATAAACAGACTGACATCCGTTTGAAATTCAAGTCTCTGTTCATCTATCTGAAAATGTAAATTCTCTTCACACCTGACATGCTAAGCCAGCATCCATGTTTACTCATTAGCATGTCAAGAACCTAGCTTCTTTTGATGAGTTAAAGCTCGAAATGTAATTAAGTCGCATACAGACAGACCCAACTATATTTACCCCCATAAACCTGCCTAACAATAAACCAGAAAAATACAATGAAAGTTATTATACTTTCATGACAGCTGCCTATGCTTCAAAAGCTCTTGATTGGCTGTAAGGGGATTTAGAACATCCTGAGGTTGCGATAGGCGCTATACCAATGCAAGTCTTTCTATGTTGTACGAAGGAACCATAACTAATGCCAGTCGCTTCATAAGAATGAACAATATTTTAAGAACTTATTACCTTGACCTTTTGACAAAAGGTCAGTTATACGCAGGTAAGGTCGCCCCGCAAATGTTCTGCCTTGATGTACCAATGCCTCTTGGATTGTCTGAAATCCATTCAGAACGATAATAGGTATCCACAGCATATCTATTGTAAAAATGTTCCCGTATTTCTTGGAGAGCTATTTAGGAACAGGAAAGAGAAAAATGAGTTCCATCATCAACTATTTGGGGTATGGGGGTGGTGTTGGTAGGAGGGGGGGGGTGGTGGTGGTGGGAGGGGGTGTGGGGGTGTTGGGAATGTTGGTGGATGGTGGGGGGAGTGTATTTTTCCTGACCTTTCCCACCATACGCTGTGGAGTTCAACATCTCAGTGATGCCACCGATGGGATCTCTTCCCTGAGGCCTGGTTGACAGACTGGGCCTCTAGTTAGGCGGGGAGGGTGGGGGGGTAGTGGTGGGGGGAGGGGGTCAGTCAGTGGAGATCACAGCAGCCGGTCAATCCATGACAGGGACAGGGATGGGGAGAAGGGGACTACTGTGGGTGGGGGAAATCAGGGGAGGGAGGAGATTGTTCAGATGGGCTGTCAATCCCAGGAGGGTCATTGAGTATTGAGGGTGGAGGGGATTTAGAATGAGTTTGAAGGTAAGTTGTGCGGGGTGGGTTAATTGGTGGGGGGGGGAAGGGTTCAGAATTGGATTTGGTGGAAAGTCATTGGGGGTGGCTGTGTCATCGTGGAGACCTCTCCAGTAGACACTTGAATTCAGTGGGTAGGTGTGAAGGTATATCTCCCTGGATCTACCAAGTCCTCTCCTCAGTGAAGCTGCTGGATTAACCGGCACTCAGGAAACCCCCACACAAACACAGAAAGTGCTAGAAAAGCTCAGCTGGAAAGTCTGTAGAAGGGTCATACGGACTCGAAACGTCAACTCTGTTTCTCTCTCTCCACAGATGCTGCCAGACCTCCTGAGTTTTTCCAGAATTTCCTGTTGTTGTTTCAGATTTCCTGCACCCACAGTATTTTGCTTTGAACTCAGGAAACCCTGCCATTTATCACATTTAAAATTCACGCCCTTATTGTCGCATTTAAAATTCCAACCCGCCACCTTGGGAAATGTTCATCACCCGCCCGGCACTCTGAGTTTTGTGCGGATGTGTTTAGCAGTGGGACCAAAACCTAGAACCGTTAAGGTGCAGAAAGAGGCTATTCAGCCCATTGTGTCTGCTTTGGCCAAAAAAAGAGAAAAAAGGAAATTAGCCGCTCATTTTTAATCCCACTTTTCAGTGCCTGGTCCATGGCCTTTGAGGTTCCAGCACATCTGGTGCAGATCTTGGTATCTTTCAAATGAACTGAGCATTTCAGCCTCAACCACCAATTTAAGCAGTGAGTTCCAGACACCTACCACCCTCTGGGCGAAAGGTTTTTCCTCACATCCCCTCTAATCCTTCCGCCATCATTATGACAAAGCCAATGGTAAAGGTTGAGCTGTTCAAATCCCAGAGGGAAACTTGAAACAACTGTCATAACCCATTTTTGTAATCCGTATGTTTCTGAGATGCCGGCTTTGAATTCAGTAGTAATAAGACCACTGAGTCTCAAGAGGTTTTTTCTAAAACAAAATTAAACATTTAATAATGCAAGAAAGATTGTAAGCACATACACATGTCTACAAAATTACTACTATAATTACAAAAATCCCCTAACTAATCTGACTCTCAATCTGACCCTTGGTAAGGCAACAGTAAAACACAGATTTAGATAGACCCCTGACATAGCACATCCTGGACAGTCGCTTTCAAAATGATTTTTCTTCAGCTCTGGGTCCTTGCAGACAGATTTGAAGCTTACAGGCTGGAGGCTTTAGATCTTACAAACTGTCCTCCTTTTACCAACAGCTTTTTCTTCCCTTATACATATTTTCCTCTTTGAATGCAAATTTTCATTGTCGCTAGGGTTTTTTTTGAACTTTAAATCTTCTAACAATAAAACCCTTTCATAATGCCCAGTTTACTAGTAAGCTTTGAAAAAAATAAACACATCGGGCTGAATTTTGCTGTTGACGAGCAGGGGGTGGGACCCACTCACTGATGTGTAAAATGATGTGGAAGGATGTTGGGGGGAACTCCCGATGTCACCCTGCCCTATTTAAATTTTCAGGAAGGTGGGGTCACAGCCAAATCAGCTGTGGGCCCAGCGACCTGTCAACGGCCAACTGAGGTCATTGACAGGATCACTGAAACAATTAAAAAGGACCTGCCCGTCCAACCTTAAGGTTAGCGAGCAGGCCAGGAGCCCCGGTGGCAACTAGAAAATTAATGAAACCTTATCCACCGGTGGGATAAGGTTTCACGTAGCGTTTAAAAATGTTTAATAAAGTTACAGTGTAAATTATGTTTTGGCCCGCCCATGTAAAATGGCGGTGGGGCCTGCTTCTCCGGCGGGGATCGACTCCCCTCTCGCCAGAGATTGGGTCAGGCCCGCCCGCCCGACAGCCAGAAAATTCTGCCCACCGTTTCTGAGCTTCACCCGGTTAGGTGTAATATTTCACCCGCTCTTTTTGAACAGTCTAGTTAAAAATGCAAATTGCCCCCTTTATTACCTGACCTTCTATTTCCCTATGTTTATCTAGTTACCATTTCAAACCTACTCCTCTTCTATACATCAAAGCCTCTAGGCCAGCTGGCTTTAATCCAATTAAACACGCCCACAGGCCAGAATCTTTAGCTCGGTAAGCTGGCACGGGGCCTGCCTGACCGAGCATGAATGACGCGCGATGACATCAGCCGAGCGTGCTGACATCAACGCGCAGTCACGTGATAGTTCGGTTGACTGGTGCACGCCAGAGCCGGCAGCGCCCCCCCCCACCGACAATTGAAAGGCCTGTCAAGGCCATTAAGCCAGCGATTGGCATTAATTTTTCACTGCCCGTTCAACCTAATGATGGGCGGGCAGGCGGGCGGCAAGGCCTTTTTCTCGGAAGCCTCATCCACGGGCGGGATAAAGGGGATTTCCAAAAGCAAGTATAAATAAAATAAAAACTTCATTTTATAATTAAAAACGTGCCCCCGCTCACGTTGACACGGTCACATGAGGGGACATGTTTAACTAGGTTTTTCTGCTCTTTATTATTTTTTAAAACTATCCCTTCGTCCCCCTGAGGCAGCTCCGTGCGCAAAGTTCGCACTGGGCCTGCTCGCCCTCCTCCTCCTTCTCCTCCCCCAGTCCCCGGGCCTTAACTGATGTCAGCCTCGGGCGGTGGTTGGCTTCTCAATAACCCCCCGTCCGACACCCCCGTCGATCCCGCGAGCCTAGGGCAAAATTCTGCCCATAGGCACAGGAGCCACTAAACTCTACTTTAAAATAATTTCCAATAACATTGTAGACGTTATATATATCTTCTTGACGCCGATCACCTTAAATCCATGGCCCCTGGTCATTGACACCTCAGCCAGTGGAAAACAGGTCTCTCCTGTCTACCCCATCTGGACCCCTCATAACTTTGCACCAGTAGGTCACCCCGCCCTCAGCCTCCTCTGTCCTAAGGAAAAGCACACTCGTCTATCCAATCGTTCCTCATAGCTGCTGTTTTCCAGGCCTGGTGACATTCTGGTAAGTCTCCCCGGCAGATTGGACACTGGCTGTCCCAGGGCTAAATGAAATGCTTTGTGCTTGTTCGGCATCCAAAACAACAAGCACAAGGCATTCTAATTTCTGAATAAAAATAAAAAATGCTGTAAACTCTCAATAAGACAGGTCAGACAGCATCTGTGGAGACAGAAGCCTAGTTAATGGTCAGGTAAGTGGCCTCTCATGAGAACTAATCACTACATTCTTTGCTTAGTCAACCACAAATAATTATCTGGCCACTTGGCACAATCTCAGGACGCCCTGAAAGCACGATACTATGTGATTACAGTGTTAATGCCTCCTCCATCTTTCCTTATCTAAACCTATCACTGTAGCCCTCTATTCCCTTTGCTCCCCTATGATTGTCTATCTCCCCCGTAAATGTATCTATACCATTCGCCTCAACCACTCCCTGTGGTGGCGAGTTCAACATTCTCATCACTCTTTGGTGAAGAAGTTTCTTTTCTGAATACCCTGTGGGATTTCTCGGTGACTATCTTATATTGATGACCTCGAGTTGTGCTCGTCCCTGCAGGAGGTAACATCAGCCGCGGTTTTCCACCTCTGCCGTGCCGGCACCTGCCGTGGGGTCCATTGACTTCAGGCAGGATCGGGCGATGCCAGCGGCTGGCAGGCAGGGCAGGGTAATCCCAGGCATTCTCTTTCATAACCTTTCATAAAGGTCCCCCCCTGCCCCCACCACCTCAGCTGCCTTTGCTTCAGAAGAGACCCAGCCTATCAACCCTTCCCTTTGATTTGTGCCCCGCACATTTTTGATACCTTTCTTGTGAACCTTCTCTGTGCCCTCTCCGGGGGTGGGGGGTGGAGGGGGGGCTCTATATCAGTGATGGGCAACCTAGGCGAGTGAGTGGGCCGCACAAGAGGCCCTCCACTCAGCGAACTGCAAGATTGAAACTGGGCGTGGGCACTAACCGGGACCCCATGAATAAGGATTTTTAGGGCACCCCAGTTGAACAATAGTGGTGCTTTAATTGGGCGCCTGTTCAATCAGCACGCGTCTCACCTCACAGTGCCCTCTCTTTGGGTGCGTGTCACTTTAATAACACTGGTCGGGAAAATGCTACACGGACGGGAACCAGCAGAATCAGGCAGCCCTGCGGGTAGGCAAGGGTCAACACGATGTCTCGCGGGCCGCACTCAGAATGCAGGTTTCCCACCAGTGCTCCATGTCCTTATGACCATATGGTGACGGGAATGCAGTTCTTTCCTTGCTGATGGACAGAGTAAAGTCTGGCCTTAATAACTAAACATTTGGGGTGAGCTCGTGTGGCGATATTATTTCTGTTGACTTCAATCGACAGGATGATGGAAAATGTCAAAATAACACTCCACCCGCCCACCCCCCTCCCCCACCCGCCCCTCCCCCCTCCCCCTCCCCCCAGCGCAATCATTACCTCAACCATGTCAGCATGGGGAGTATTTTGTTGAGGATGGAAGATATTTCCAAAAAACGACCAGGCCGAGGGCCCTGGGGGGAGGTGGCTGGTCTTTCTTGCTTGGGTTGCCATAGCTACCAGTAAAAAGACCACCAGGAATATCAGGAGCGCCTGTAGGTCGAGCCAGTGGAAAGGAAGCATCCTCGGCAACAGCTTCACGCTTTCCATTCTCAACTTTCGAAACCCTCTCATCAGCTTTTTTATTAATGTTGCTCTTTGGACGTTGATAGATGGGCAAATATTTATGAACCAGCCGGCCTTTTCAAAGGCTTGTTTTCTCCTTCCCCCAAGGGCACTTGCTGTAATCAGATAGGTTAGAGTCCAGCTTCTCAGCTTTCATTGTTCACTGTTTGCACAGGAAGGGGAGGTGGACAAGCCACCAGAGGCTCAGCTGGGAGATATTTTGCTTGCGTAATCTGGTTTCACTTGCCAACAACTCCTGGCAGGGCTCCCAAAGCCACCGATTCTCTCTATATTTGAAAAAAAGGTCCTTTGACAGGCTTTATGTCCCTCATTAATGTATGTTGAAGAGCTTTCCTGGAAAATAAGATCCCCATGTTGCAATGTAGGAAACACAGTGGCCAGTTTGTGCACAGCAAGCTCCCACTAACATGTTTTTTAAGCTGAGGTGTTGGCTAGGACCTCAGGGAGAATACCCCTAGCTCTTTCTCTCCCGCCGAGAAATGAAGCCTCCCACTCCTCAGACAATTAAAGTCGGTGGGCTGGGTAATTCCTGTGAGATGCTCTCCCTGTGTGCAGTCCCTTCAGAGTCCCAGCTGTCGCAGGGTGACTAAACCTTATGAAATGGAATCAGCAACACTTCAACCATGGGATGGGGGCTGGCGGAGTGGGAGGGAGAAGAAACGCTGGTGACCAAAATAGCGGGGGGTAGGGAGGGCGCTGGTAAGAACAAGGAGGCAGGGGTGCATCACAATAAAAAAACATAGAGGACTCTCCCAGGCTCAGTCTCCCACAGGCTGTCCTAGATATGAGGGACAAAAGGTGTCCCTTAAAGGATGTGTAGGGCCAACAGTCAAAATAAGGGACAATCCCTTAAAATGTGTGATAGTTGCTCACCCTGAAATGCCATTTCCCGACCTGCTGCTCCCCTTCCTCTCTCCCTTCATTGACAGGGAGACAAATGATATTTCGGCCACTTTCACCTCTGCTTCCTTTTGGCAGAGCAGGTTAAAATTGACCTTGTTCCCTTTATTCTTTCATGGGATGTGGGTGTTGCTGGCAAGGCCAGCATTTGTTGTCCATCCCTAATTGCCCTTGAACTGAGTGGCTTGCTCGGCCATTTCGGAGGGCAGTTAAGGGTCAGCCACATTGCTGTGGATCTGAAGTCACATATAGGCCAGACCAGGTAAGGATGGCAGATTTCCTTCCCTAATGGATATTAGCAAACCAGATGGGTTTTCACAACAAAGGAGTGATAGTTTCAAGATCACCATTGCTGAGACTAGTTTTATATTCCAGATTTTATTCATTGAGTTTAAACTCTACCAACTGCTGTGGTGAGATTTGAATCCATGTCCCCCAGACATCAGCCAGAGTCTCTTGATTACTCATCCAGTGATGTTACTTCTACCCCACCATCGCCCACAAGCTGGTACCTGCTGCTCTCATAGTCCTTTCAATCTCCAGCAAATCCACATTGCAGACCATGAACTACACTTGCTCATGGTTTATGGACTTGCTGCCACAAGGCATGGGCTCAATGGGCCAAATGACCTCCTTCTGTGCTGTAATGACTTTATGGCTGTAAGGAGTAGTTGAGGGGATCAGATGGCTAGGAAAATGCCTGAGGGGAAGGAGTAGAAGGATATCTTGATGGGGTTAGATGAAGAAGAGAAGGAGGGACCTCATGTGGAGCATGCCAGCAGAGGTCTGGCGGGTTGAGTGGCCTGTTGCTACGATGTACTACTTTGCAATGCTTTGTCATCTATTGTAACCAAAATATGATTTTCATATCCATAGTTAACGCTGTTCACAATCGTGATAAATAACCTGCAAATCACAATTTAGCTTTGCTAATTGTTGCATGAGGATGGGGTAAGGCTCTGTGCGTCTAATCAGAAAAATGTTGCTCACTCGAGTGTGCATTTCTACTCAATGTATTTTATTCTCCTGAGGTAATTGTGCAGTGATCAAGTTGTGTTTGATCAGCACTGACTCATTAAGCAGCCTGCTAATAATTGAGGAGACCGACGCTCACTCAGTCTGAACCAGCGTGTAAACAGATTCAATCATCTGTTAGCATCGGTCATGAATGAAACGCATTTTCACTTTAGTCATCAATTCTCCGTGAAACTGGCCTGCCATCATTAGAGAAGCAATTCCCTAAGAACCCAAGAGCAGCCAAAACTTGACAGCAGATTGGAAGTCATATGCTCAGGGTTTAAACCTATAAATATTCTAATTCTTAATAAGGCATCCATTCCTCATCAGGATTGACAATAGTAATAGAGGCACACTGGATGATTAGTAATTGGAGTCTTCAATCATCCATCTTTCTTTCATTCCACACAGCTTCATTTCTGGAACATATTTCCAATGATGCTAAAAACATCTTCACATGCATGAAATGACAACAGACCAGGTCATCTGGCACTGGGAGTGGTGATTCACTGAGCTTGAGTTGCTGTTATGTATTGGGACCCATTGCCAGTCTGGGATTGCCCGGGAAGTTTAAATTCTGACGGGCTGATTTGCCCTGCCCAGGACTTCAGGGTCGGAGACATGGGCTAGATACCTGCTACTTACCCAGATACTTATCTGAGAAATGTAACACTGTTTAATCTCTGGTGAAACTTGATGATTAACAGCATAACCCAACCCAGCAACACCCCCCTCCCACCCCCTCACATAGCCCCTCACACCCCCAACCAACGTGACCACTGATCCTCCCAACCCAACCAGCCCCCTACTTTATATCCAACATGACCCCCCCCCCCCCCAACGCCCAATCCAACCACCCTGACCCCTGTCTGACAGGACCCTTGCCCTCCCATCCCGATGAAGCCCTGACCCAACAAGATCCTCCCCCCATCACTCAAACCCCTGTCCCCATAACCTCCCCAACCTGATTCAACTACGCCCTCTGCTTCCACATCTGTTGGCTGTGCCATTGCTTTGCTGACTCCAACCATGTATAAATATTCATGCATCATCAGTAAGTGAAGCAGGTCTGTGCTCTTTTCTCCATGGACAGACTCATTGTTGGAACTTTAGAAACACAAGAACAGGAAAAGGCCATTCATCCCCATGCATCAGGTCTGCCATAATGGATAATGGCTGATTTGTATCTGGTTGGTATTTGAATTGTAAATACAGAACACTATAACCTCGAAATGATTTTAAGTTGAATAGGAAAGGGAGAGAGAAAAAGGAAACCACTGATAAATGGGACCTTTATTCCATTGGCGGAAATTGAGCAAAGTAGATCGCCAATTTGTTATTGAACCCGTCTGATTATCATTCATTGAAATCAATGGAATTAAGATCAGCATGTTTGACAACAGGTGGGGGAATCTGCTCCACCAGGTTATCACGCATGCATCAAAGTTTCAAATTTACCCCAATGCCTTTCCTCATTCTAATTTGAGTTTTTTTAATAAATCAAATCAGTTGAATTTGAAAAAACAATAAAGCCTCTCATCATCATTTGGGTTTTGTGGATAATTAGAAAATGGAAGCATTTTAATTAATGACTGCAGTGAGACACAAAAAGCAAGAGAGGGACAGAAGGGGGGAATGTTAACTGCCTGTGATTGATTGGAAAGGAACAGGAAAGCCGTTAAAATCTCCATTCTATATAATGTCCCCAATGATTGCCCATTTCAATGTCATCAGTTTGCCCATCAGGGCTGCTTTGCCAGCTGTCAGGTTGCCGATCAAACCCTCCATGGCAAGTTCAGGACCTTTCCTAAGTGGACCATGAGGCACGAGTCTGACCCTGGTCCCCACAACAGAAACTTACATTTATTTATTTGACATAGTGAACCACCCCAAGATTCTTCAGAAGAGCATTATCAAATAAATTTGTGACACCAAACCATATGAGAAGATATTAAGACAGCTGACCAGAAGTTTGGCATTAAAGATAGGTTTTAAGGACCCACTTACTGGAGGAAAGTGAGGTAGAGAGGCAGAAAGGTGTAGGAAGGGAACCCCAGAACTGAGGGCTTAGGCAGCTGAAGTCACGACTGCCAATGGTGGAATGATTAAAATTGGGGATGCGTAAGAGGCCAGAATTGGAGGAGCGTAGAATATAAAAAATAGATTCAATAAATCAATTGTGTGGTGATTGGAAGTCCCACCTCCCTATAGATGCTCTCAATGGAGCTGTATCTTCGGACCTTAGTGTTTAACAGCATCGAGCAGCCAGATCCTGAGCTTAACAGAGTTGAGAAGGAAAGCAAACTTGTATTTATATAGCATATGAAATTTTACAGCAAAAAAGAGGTAGTTTTGTATAAGTTACTGTTGTAATATAGGGGATATACAGCATGTTTTGGCACAGCAAACTCCCAGAAGCCGCTATGAAATAATGGCTGGATAATCTGGTCTTATCTACTGGACCAAGTCACTGGCGAGAGCTCCCTTGCCCTTCTTCGAAATTGTGCATTGGAATCCTTAATGTCCAATCGAGAGGGCAGACAGGACCTCGGTTCAACATCTGCATCCAAATGCCAGTTCCTCTGACAATGCAGCACTCCCTCAGTATTACACTGAAGTGTAGACAGACTTCAGGAACAGGCCAGTGTGAGAAACATCACATTGTGAGTGTCCCTCCCTAACAGCACTGTGGGTGTACCCACACCACATGGACTGTGCCAGTTCAGGAAGGCAGCTCACCACCACCTTCTCAAGGGCAACTAGGGCAATAAATGCTGGGCCCAGCCAGCGAAGCCCACATTCGTGAATGAATTAAAAAAACACAGTGGTTTACCCTGAGTTTGAGGGAGGTAAGTTCAGCTTCCACTCCAGAGACTTGAGCACAGGATCTTGCCTGACATTCCAGTGTGGTATTGAGGGAGTGCTGCACTGTCAGAAGGACCAATGTTTGGATGAAGATGCCTTCAATTCCAGCTGTAGCTAACAGCCTCTTCTGAGGGGTTTTTATCAAATGCCTTCTGGAAGTCTATACAAATAAATTCATTTCCATTTCCCTGAGTATTGCTTACATCAAATTCATCAACCCTTTACAAATCCATGCTGGTTCTCTCTGAACACCTTCAAGGTGTCCATCATTTTCAGGGTGTTACCATTTGGTGCCGTGCCCCTTGACTCTGGAAAGTTCACTTTGCCGAAACAGAACGAGATTTTGCAGAGAACTGGAGACAGGAAATTCTCGGTTTGATGACCTGAAGGGCTGACTCTGCATTTTCCTCTCTCCACAGACACCACCTGAGTGTTTCCAGCATTTTCTGTTCATGTTTCAGATTTCCAGCATCCACAGCATTTTGCCAGTTGTAAGAATAACAGCTTCGAAGAACTGAGGGCAGCAAGAGCTAAATGATAAATGTGACCTTGCTGGTGTTTTCCAGCCCTGAGAAAAAATTGTTAAAAAGACCCTGACTTGTCCTCCTTCCACCCACCTTTAGTTTAGAAAAGTCAGACTTATCACTGTCTTATAGTCTTCCTAACCTTGGGCCTGTACTGTGGGCCTTAGCTCATAACATTGGTTTCTCAATTTAATCAATGTTAAAATGTCCCATTTTGCCACATCCACTGAAATCATTTTCTTCTTAGTGCCAAAAATTCAGACCAACGGTAGGATTTTCCATACCCGTCCACCATCGGGATCGTCCGGTCCCACCGCAAGTTAACGGGCTTCTGGCTGGGGTGCCGGCTTCGCCTGCAGTGGGTCCCACCAGTGACGGGGTCAGAAAATCCCGACCCAAGTGTTTTTTTAAAATATTCTTTTCATGGGATGTGGGCAGGGTCTAATTGTCCTTGAGCTGAATGGCTTGCTAGGCCATTTCAGAGGACAGTCAAGAGTCAACCATTTTGCTGTGGGTCTGAAGTCACATGTAGGCCAGGCCAGGTAAAGCTGGTAGATTTCCTTCCCTAAAGGACATTAGTGAACCAGCATTTCGCCATTCCTCCAATGCTTTTTACTCCCATTGTGGAATTAGACCTGTGACCCTTTTCTTCTCTCCAGGACATAGCCAAGAAAGTAACCAGCAAACTCAATGCTTGATATGTACATATGAACATACGAATTAGGAACAGGATTAAGCCAAGGCACCTCGAGCCCGCTCTGCCATTCAATAAGACCATGGCTGATCTGATCGTAACCTCAACCCCACATTCCTGCCTACCCCGGAAAACCTTTCGCCCCCTTGTTAGTCAAGAATCTATCCAGCTCTGCCTTAAAAATATTCAATAACACAGCTTCCACAACCTTTTGAGGAAGAGAGTTCCAAAGACTCACTGCTCTCTGAGAGAAGAAAATGTCTCCTGTCTTAAATGAGTGACCCCTAGTTCTGGATTCTCCGACAAGAGGAAACATCTTCTCCACATCCACCCTGTCAATACCCCTTAAAATCTTAAAGGTTTCAATCAAGTTGCCTCTTACTCTTCTAAATTCCAGTGGATACAAGCCTAGTCTGTCCAACCTTTCCTCATAAGACAACTCACCCATTCCAGGTATTAGTCTCGTAAACCTTCTCTGAACTGCTTTCAATGCATTTACATCTTTCCTTAAGTAAGGAGACCAGTACACAGTACTCCAGATGTGGTCTCACCAGTGCCCTGTATAACTGAAGCATAACCTCCCTACTTTTGTAATCAATTCCCCTCACAATAAACACTAACATTATATTAGCTTTCCTAATTACTTGCTGTACCTGCATAATAGCCTTTTGTGATTCATGCACTAGGACACCCAGATACCTCTGAATCTCAGAGCCCTGCAATCTCTCTCCATTTGGATAATAAGTTTCTTTTTTTATTCTTCCTGCTAAAATGGACCATTTCACATTTGCCCATATTATACTGCATTTGCCAGATCTTTGCCCACTCACTTAGCCTATCTATGTCCCTTCATGGCCTCCTTATGTCCTCTTCACAATTTACTTCCCTACATATCTTAGTGTCATCAGGAAATTTAACAATCATACCTTTGGTCCCTTCACCCAAAGCATTGATATAATTTGTAAAAAGCTGAGGCCCCAGCACTGATCCCTGTGGCACATCATCCATCAGATCCTGCCAACCAGAAAACTCAAAGACTAATCAGTGTTTTGAAGGATCATGGTGCTTGAGACCCAAACTTTAGAAGCCTTGTTACATATATTTGTCTTTTTTCATTTTTCCAAAAAAGGAATTTAAAAAGTGCATTAATTTTTTAAATCAAAATTCAGGAGCACAGAAAGGGACCTCTGAACTTGAATAATAAAACTGAGAATACATCTCAATTATATGATTTTTTTACCGACAGGGTTTGGAGTAAAGCTTGTTATCTCATTCAGTTTGCGTCCAACGCCAGCAGAAAATCGAGAATTATGAAGTAATCTCTGTTTCCTTTGTCTTAGCTCAACAACATTCCCAGAAGGAAAAACCAGTAAAACTTGGAAATGGCTGGTACTGGTCTGAACTGGAGTTCCATTATAAGACAATTTCCCAAGTTTTACTGGTTTTCCCTCTGGGGTACTTTAAAACGCTAGGAAACACGGGACATGGGCCTTGATTTTAACTTTGAGAAGCTTTCAGGTGAGCAAGGGATGACAGAAACAGATCCAGGATTTGCAGGCCTCATTAACAAACTTAGGGGGAGGGAGAGAGAGAGAGAGACAAGGTATTAAGAGGAGCAGGTTGGGCAGATTGGGAAAAACTATTCCTGGTAGTTGGGAAGTGTGAAACTAGGGGCCATCATCCAAAAATTAGAACTAGACCTTTCAGGAGCAAAATTAGAAAACACTTCTATGTACAAACGACAGCTGATGTTAGGGCAATTGCTAATTTTAAAACAGCGATTATGTAGATCTTTGTTAGTCAAAGGTATTAAGGGATATGGGGCAAAGGCAGTGCATGCCTTGAAGGGTGTTGGAACAGCCTGCTCAGGCTAACCTTCTGTTCCTACATTCCTCGGTGTAGTGAGATCCATCCATCAGTTGTCAAGTAGTCATTGAATGATAGTCACACATAGCTTTTCAACTGTCCCCATACTCAACCAATCCATTTCTTACCCGTAGTCTTGAATAACTGAGTCAAAGGCAACAGTATACATTCCATGAGAACATAGGAAATTAGAAGCAGGAATAGGCCATAAGACCCTTGAGGTTACTCCACCATTCAGTAAGATCATGGCTGATCTCCTACCTCAATTACACTGTCCCAGGGTAGCCCCATATCCCTTGATGCTCTTAGTGCCCGAAATCCTTGAATATATTAACCAACTGAGCATCCACAGCCTCTGGGGAAGAGAATTCTGAGGAAGCATCTTCTCCTCAACTCGGTTCTCAAAGACTGACCCTCATCTTGGGAGTATTCTGTCAAGCCCGCTAATAATTTTATATATTTCAGCGAGATCACCTCTCAATCTTCTAAACTCCAGCCCACTTTACTCAAACCCTACACATAGTTCAACCTTCACACCGCAAGAATTAATCTGGTGAACGTTTGTTGCAATTCCACCTAAAGCTTAGGAACATAACCTTTGCTATTTACAACAAAGCAGACATAATTTGGATTATTATGTTCTGTCTCCAGTTTCTTGGACTGTATCTGCTAAGGAACAGGAATGAAAATCTCTACATTTCTGAACCTGGGGAAAGAATTGTGTGAAAACTTGACCATCTATAACCATAAGAACATAAGAAATAAGAGCAGGATTAGGTGATACAGCCCCATTCAGCTCCACCATTCAGAATGATCATTGGCTTAACTCCACTTTCCCGCCAGTTCCTCATATCCTTCCATTCCCTGAGAGACCAAAATTCTTTCTATCCCAGTCTTAAATATATTCAATATCTGCCCCCTTCTGGGGTAAGAGAATTCCAAAGATTCACAAGCCTTTGAGTGAAGAAATTCCTCCCCATTTCAGTCCTAAATAATTGTACCTTATCCTGAGACTGTGCTTCTGTGTTCTAGAGTCTCTAGCCAGGGGAAACAACCTCTCAGTGTCAACCCTGTCAAACCCCTTCAATGAGATCATCTCTCATTCTTCTAAAGTCCACACTGTTGTTACGACCACACCTGGGAGAGTTCCCCCACCTTGTTAACTTCCCAACGGGACCCCAGTTATGTTATGCTCCCTGGAGGAGGAGGAATGAGTGGCTCCTTTTCTTTATTCAACCCCTTTGGTTGATAAGGACCCCTTCCACTCCACCCCCACCTCCCCGCCCAGCCCCCGCCCTCGCCCATGGATACCTTTCCCAGTCCAAAGGTATTTATATTTTAGAAGGAGCCAATTTAACCAGGCTTTTTTGAGTCAAAGAAAGAGTAAGTTTATTAGTTATGAGTAAAATAATAAAAACACAGCACACATGCACAAAGATCACAAATGGGAAATTAAGAGTTCAAATAAAAGTAAAAAACAATATACGAATCATTCTTTGGCTTGTCTGTGAGACATAGGTAGTGGTGCATCATGGCTGTTAGGTTGTGTTATTCCAGTAGAGCTGACTTAGGCAGCTTTGCAATGAGTTTGGAGACACTTGGTTCTGCAGGGTAACTGAGGAGGCTGTCCTATTTCCTTTTGGATTGTGGCTTCAGCTGAGCCTTGCCCCCAACAACAGAGAGAAAAGAGAATTCAACTGCAACTGCAGGAGTGACTTCTTGTGCTGTCACTCTCACAGCACACCAGCACACACTGCACAGCTCTGCTGCTAGCTGTTTAACCCATGTTCCCTGTGTATTCCATGAGGGCAAATAGTATTCATCTCATATTGCATTCATCTCAGAACTATTTACAAATTCTGAGATATAAATCAACAGGAGATGGATTTTTGGGTGACAGCTGAGCTGTGCAAATCAATATTTCTTTAAAAATGCAGAGGCCTTCCTTAAAAAGTTCAATGTGCCAAATTTGTGGCTGTAATCAGATTTTCATAACAACATGTACAAGGTAATCCT
Organism: Carcharodon carcharias; assembly: GCF_017639515.1. NCBI lineage: Eukaryota > Metazoa > Chordata > Chondrichthyes > Lamniformes > Lamnidae > Carcharodon > Carcharodon carcharias. The sequence continues at coordinate 1,306,149 of NC_054497.1, forward strand.
CGAATGGAGAAACACACCGACTGAAGACATGGAAAGTAATCTAGTCTAAAAACTAATGTCATGCCGTATGCAAACACCTTTTCTAACAGCAAAAAAACTACTGAAACCATAGGTAGTACAAGTGAAAAAATCAAGGGGAAACGGCAGAAAACCAAATTTCATTTTGATATTTCCATGCCTGAGCATTGGAGAGCCAGTCAGGGTACATACCCTCAATGAGCATTGGAGAGCCAGTCAGGGTACATACCCTCAATGAGCATTGGAGAGCCAGACAAGGTACATACCTTCAATGAGCATTGGAGAGCCAGTCAGGGTACATACCTTCAATGAGCATTGGAGAGCCAGACAAGGTACATACCCTCAATGAGCATTGGAGAGCCAGACAAGGTACATACCTTCAATGAGCATTGGAGAGCCAGTCAGGGTACATACCTTCAATGAGCATTGGAGAGCCAGTCAGGGTACATACCTTCAATGAGCATTGGAGAGCCAGTCAGGGTACATACCCTCAATGAGCATTGGAGAGCCAGACAAGGTACATACCCTCAATGAGCATTGGAGAGCCAGTCAGTGTACATACCTTCAATGAGCATTGGAGAGCCAGACAAGGTACATACCCTCAATGAGCATTGGAGAGCCAGACAAGGTACATACCCTCAATGAGCATTGGAGAGCCAGACAAGGTACATACCTTCAATGAGCATTGGAGAGCCAGTCAGGGTACATACCTTCAATGAGCATTGGAGAGCCAGTCAGGGTACATACCTTCAATGAGCATTGGAGAGCCAGACAAGGTACATACCCTCAATGAGCATTGGAGAGCCAGTCAGGGTACATACCCTCAATGAGCATTGGAGAGCCAGTCAGGGTACATACCCTCAATGAGCACTGGAGAGCCAGTCAGGGTACATACCCTCAATGAGCATTGGAGAGCCAGTCAGGGTACATATCCTCAATGAGCACTGGAGAGCCAGACAAGGTACATACCCTCAATGAGCATTGGAGAGCCAGTCAGGGTACATACCGTCAATGAGCATTGGAGAGCCAGTCAGGGTACATACCCTCAATGAGCATTGGAGAGCCAGTCCAGGGTACATACCCTCAATGAGCACTGGAGAGCCAGTCAGGGTACATACCCTCAATGAGCATTGGAGAGCCAGACAAGGTACATACCCTCAATGAGCATTGGAGAGCCAGACAGGGTAGATACTCTCAATGAGCATTGGAGAGCCAGTCAGGGTACATACCCTCAATGAGCATTGGAGAGCCAGACAGGGTAGATACCCTCAATGAGCATTGGAGAGCCAGTCAGGGTACATACCCTCAATGAGCATTGGAGAGCCAGACAAGATACATACCCTCAATGAGCATTGGAGAGCCAGTCAGGGTACATACCCTCAATGAGCATTGGAGAGCCAGACAAGGTACATACCTTCAATGAGCATTGGAGAGCCAGTCAGGGTACATACCTTCAATGAGCATTGGAGAGCCAGTCAGGGTACATACCTTCAATGAGCATTGGAGAGCCAGTCAGGGTACATATCCTCAATGAGCACTGGAGAGCCAGACAGGGTAGATACCCTCAATGAGCATTGGCGAGCCAGTCAGGGTACATATCTTCAATGCTCTCAGCAAGAGTCAGCCCACGTGGAAACTTGGAACATGCATAGAGAAAATATCACCTTGATCGTACACAGTAGAAGTGACTGACCAAATATATCGGCACAACTGCAGGCATACCTGAACAACTAGCGAAACTGTCCCTTCACTGCAGGCGGCCGGTCAGGGAGATGGGATCTCACCAGTTGTACAGCGTACAGAATGATGATCACTCTAAGGGGTCCACAACAACAGTCACCAGAGCACCGAGTGCCATGGGAAGCACACTCTCCAAAAGGAACATCACCCAAACAAACAGCCAATGACAACGTGCACACGTGCCATGAAGAGACCCGCATGGTTTAAAGACCATGCAGGCAATGCAGGTACAGGAACTGACTAATAGCACAAACAATTGTTAACGCAGAAGAACTGTGGGTGTATTTTCATAGCTAACATCCTTTCCATCTGTAAAAACACTGGCATCAAATGTGGATATTTTTACTCTTTAGTAGGGCAGACTCAAGAAAACCTGTTTATCTTTTTTTAAAAACTGATTGCAAAAGAATAATTTACTTTCTCCACTCTAATTTTTTTGTTTTGTCTGCAGGAACTATCCCGGCACTGAGCCCCCAGTTTGTTATGACCAGTCCCTGGGCGAGGTCCCCAATTTAACTTCCCAAACAGGACCTCAATTTTGTTATGCTCCTGGGTGAGGAGCAATGAGCTGGCTCCCCTTCTTTATTCAACCCCCTTGGCTGGCCACAGCAAGGCTAATTTGAAAGGGATCCTTCCTCTGTGGATACCTTTTCCCAGTCCAAATGTTTTTATTTTTTAGAAGGAGTTGACTTAACCAGGCTTTCTTGAGTCAAAGACACAGTAAGTTTATTAGTTACTAAAACCCAAGAAAAATAAGAAAAAATGCAACACACGCCCACATGGATCAGAAATGAAAAGTTAAGAGTCCAAAAAACATTTTAAAAATATACAAATCAGTCTTTGGCTTGTCCCTGAGGCACAGATGGTGGTATACTGCAGCTGTTAAGTTGGATGATTCCAATAGAGCTGACTTTGGCCATTTCACAGTTAGGTTGGAGACACTTGGTTCTGCGGGGTGGCTGGGAGTCTGTCCTATCTCTTTTTGATTTTGGCTTCTACTGAGCTTTGCCTTCAGCAACAGAGAGAGAGAGAGAGAGAGAGAGGGAGATCTTTCACCTGCAAGCTGCAGGGGGTGACTAGTTTATTCTTCTGCTTGCTGTCACACACAGTACAGCTTTACAGCTAGCTTTTTAACCCATTTTTCCTGCATATTCCACGAGCAGAAGCATTTGCACATCCTGAGATGTAAATCAACAGGAGATGGAATTTTGGTTATTGCTGAGACGTGGAAATGAGACTTTTGTCTCAGCAATCATATGAGATTAAAGTTCAGTCTTTTGCATCTTTCACATTTCCTTTTCAAGTGTCTCTGCTTGAAGGAAGCCATGGCGCCTTTTCAGGTGCAACATTCCATGTTCTCTCAGGACAGGTCTGTCAGTATAATCCACATAGGAAGCTTCCAGAAAGTGGCCACTTTACATTATCGGCCATCTTTTGCTCAGTGCCCTTGCTTGTCTTTCTTTAAAAACACACAAGTCTTCCTGAAAAAGTTCAGCATGTAAGTAATTTGCGGCGATAATCAGCTTTTCATGATGCAATATAGATCCAATTTATTCAGCCTCTCATCATAGGCCAAACCCCTCATCCCATTCATTAATAAATATGTTAACTCCAAACTTTGAATTGAACTGCATTAAAAACAAAACACGCTTAATGGAAACGATTATATGGTAATCAGTTTAATTGTGCCTTTTGCCCTTCCACTTCAAGTTCTCTCTTAATTTGCACTGGCTGATTTGAATCCGAGTGTATATTTTCAAACTCTAAAAATGTTGTTGGTCTTCCTTCCTGTCCCTTTCCTGCTCTTTTCAACTTTCAAATACTTAAAAGGCAAGATTACAAAGCGTGATGTGACCCTACTACAGATGTTTAGTTTGGATGCCAGATGTCGATGAGGTTGTATTGAGGGAAGTTCAAACCCACGGTGTCTGAATTAATTAAACTGCCTCCTCCTTCCATTTCCATAAACTCTTCAAAAATGTCAGGTTAATAGTTGATTGTGGTTGTGGACTCCAGTATTAGATACCATATGGTATTCTGTACAATATACGGAGTCACATGACCCTGGGGTTTGAAGGTCAGATAGCACATATTGGAGCCTGTCTTGATAGAGCAGAGTTTGCTGATATGTGTTCATGGTAGGAAAATTGATTATCGATAAAGTTAGCTCAGCGACTCAATGTCAATGGCCTGTGTGCATCATTGGAAAAAACAAGAAGCGAGGCAAAGTGCGTCAAAGCGTCTCTTAGGGTAGCCGGTAAATAAGAAGGAAGCTGCACCATATGCGGCAAGTGGCATGTAATATTAAATACCTGAAGCTTTCTACATATTTGCTATAATAGGATTGCACTATCAGTGCGAAGGTGTTGAATACAGCGTGCTGCTCCTGAGGAGAGAAAGCAGCAGTTTACTGAGTGACAGCTCCCACCCTCTGACATTGACAAATGGACTCATTTCCCCAGCCTGACAGCAGGAGCATGTCCTGCAGTAAATGTGTAGGGGCTGCTGCAGGCACTGATGAGAGACAGCAATGGAGCGAGAGAGAGAGAGAGAGAGAGAAAGAATGCATGGGAGGGAGGAATAGGCCAAGAACAGGAGCGACACACTGCTGCTTAGCCCTTGTCTCCATCTACTGCATATCACGCCATATGGGACAAAACCATTTTCACACTTCAAAGTTCACAATGCTTTATCTTGAAGCAAAGTAAATGGAAGGTATCTGACTGGGAGTATGTTGCTGCTGTGTTAGTACTTGTCCATCATACAGTGGTGTAAGTAACACTGCTGCCATGGGCACCAAGTGTCTATTTGTCTGACTGGAAAAACTGGCTTCAAATGCAACTTAAAAGGGTCTTGTCTCTACCAGGAAAGGGTAATAATTCACTAAGGGAATCCATCCCTACCAGATCTGGCCTGTGTTTGGCCAGTTCTACAATTTGTGGCTGATTGTTAATGCTCTCTAAAACCAGTTGTATAAACTAGAATGCCCATCATCATATTCTTGTTACACAGTCTTATCAAAGCAACTAAGCGCTGGCAATAGATGGGTCCTTGGCATTGGCCACATCAGAGAATAAATAACTATTGAGAAAAAGTTATGATGGAGAATTCAAAAATCCATTATGTCTGTGCACTTTTTTTTTAAAAAGGACATACATCTAAAATGGTCCCAATCAGCAACCGACCAGGGTCTTTGCTAATGTGCCCCTTCCAGCTGAATTCAGATTTCAATTTTCTGCTCATCCCTACATGATTCATTCAGACATAAAAATAGATGCTGTGTGTTGTATATTTTATCTAATCTCAGCTATGCAGAGATGACACCAGTTGTTGTGCAGCATGTTTATTTACAGTGCTTTGAAATATCTTTGCAATCACAAAATGTCCTCGCTCATGTTTACAGCTCAGCCTCTAGTAGCCTTTCTGTTTACTCTATCTCTGAGTCATCACCCAGGCTTAACCAATCAAGTACAGTGAGCATATATCAGTTACCAGGCCCATATAATCGAGCACAGAGCATTTAAACCATTGACCACTAGAGTGTGGAAAATGTAAGGGCCTCTAAAGGGAGCTTTCAAGTACATTCAGTTTGAATTGTTATGAGTGTTCTCGAGGCAGTTACCAAGGTGAAACAATCCTCTCACTCAGTGCACGATCCTGAGCACTGCACCATTCCTAAAGATCTGTACAATCCCGCATGGCCAGAAAACACTGAGGGTCTGAAACAGGGAGATGGATATGATCCCATCTCTTAAATACTTGAAGGGGAAACATTTGCAGGACCGTGGGGATAGGACAGACGAGTGTATGGCTCTTTCAAAGAGCCGCTATTAACATGATGGGCCAAGTGGCCTCCATCTGCTGTGTCTCATTCCATGAGAAGCTTCTAAGTGTCAAAGACACTTCATTTTAAGCGTTGAGAATCAAAAGGTTTCATTGCTGCATATCCGCTTGCGTTGTATTCTAACTGCACCCATAGATTTAATTTACCAAAGATTAAAATTTATCAACCTATTTCCTCTCATATTTGTCATACATACTGGTTATATTCATTGCTGCAATATGATATATGTCATTCAGAAGATATATTGACACTGTTATTAATATAAATTAAACACGTGTATTGCGGATCTCTATAAAGTACCCTCTGGTGTTGGGTAATTACAGGAATCTGAAGAGATGTGTTATCCAAGCTATTGATCCATCACACTCTCATTTCATGTTTACTATGAAACAGTCTGTGTTTCAAATTAGTGTGCAGAGGAATAATGGTTTTCATAAAAAGAAGATTATACTGCCTGTAACTTCCAAGGCAGAGATCCATTTGTAATAAATATGTATCTTTTTAATTCTATTTTTTCAAGACACCCTCTAAACATGGTTTGCTGGTTTATTTTTCAGTCTGTGAATGAGGAATGGAAGGTTTTTCATCCTTACAATCACTGGTAAGAGGATCAGCACAATATTAAATCCTCCCCTCTCACTGTCATGTGTCAACGGTGGCTGAGTTGATAACACTTGTCCGCCTGAGCCAAAGGCCGAGAGTTTCAGGCCCACCTGGGACTTCAAGTGTAAAATCGAGACTGTTGGCACAGCTCTGTACTGAAAGGATTGGGCACCGTCAAAGCTGCTGTTTTTTGGGATGAGATATTAATCCTCTGTCTGCCCTCTCAGGCTGATATGAAAGATCCTGTAGCACTATTCAGAGAAGAGGAATTCTCCCCAATGTCCAGGTGAATGTTCATCCCTTGAAGAAGTCCCTACAAAACATATAGCTGGCTGTTATCATGCGTTGTTTGTGGGATCTTACTGTGCATGGACTGGCTGTTTTGGTTCCTGCGTTACAACTTCAGAAATACTTCTTTGGCTGCAAGGTGCCTTGGGAGGTCCTGAGGTCATAAAAGGTGCTATATAAATGCAAGTCTTTCTTCCACCTAGCTCACCATAACATTCAAGGCTGTGGGCCAAGTGCTGGAAAATGGGATTAGGTAGATAGGTCAGGTTATTCTCACGTGTCGGGGCAGACTCAATGGGCTGAAAGGCATCTTCTGGACTGTGTGATTCTGTGATTCCTCATTGGTACAGTTGCTTCCATGTTTAGAGGCCATTCCAGAATAGAGGGGCAGAGGATGAAAGCGTGTAGAGAAATAGCAACAAAGCTAACAGTGTTTTTATCTTACTGTTTCTGGGTATTCCCAGTGCAACTGGACACTGGCTGGCCTCCCCCTCAATCACACACCTTGCAAGGGGATGAGAATGTAGAGGAGACATAATGATCTGGTGCAAAATAACAAGGCCACTCTTACTTAAAAGGCTTAATGGAAGAAAATGGCAACTTGGCCAACAAGAAGGGCAGCAAGATTGGAGAAACAAGAGACAGGCTTCAGAGTGCTAGGCTTGTGCAACCTCATAGTTAGTTTACGAGAATGGTTCCAGGCATGAGATACTTCAGTTATGAGGAAAGATTGGAGAAGTTGGGACTGTTTTCCTTGGAGGAGAGAAGGCTGGGTGGAGACTCGATAGAAGTTTTCAAAATCATGAGGGGGCTGGACAGAGTAGAGAGGGAGAAGCTGTTCACGCTCGTAAATGGATCGAGAACCAGAGGGCACAGTTTTAAAGTGTTTTGCAAACGAAACTAATGCGAGGTGAGGAAATGTTTTTTCACACAGCGAGTAGCTAGGGGTTGGAATGCGCTGCCTGGAAGTGTAGTGGAGGCAGGTTCAACTGAGGCAATCAAGAGGGCGTTGGATGATTATCTAAATAGAAACAATGTGCAGGGTTACGGGGAAAAGGCAGGAGACAGGCACTAAGTTAAAATGCTCAGAGAGCTGGTGCAGACATGATGGGCCAATTGGCCTCCTTCTACACCATTCTGTGATTCTGTGATATGGAGGTACAGAGCAGAAGGGATGAACTGTTTGGGGCTAGAGGCCGACCCAAGACCTTGCCCACACTCTGTGGAGGGATTTGGCTGTAATAATGAACGTCACCTCCATAGTCTAGAAATCATATAGTTCTGTGATTCCCCGGGCTCCATGCTAAAGCTGTGGGCCATTGCAGGACTCCCCTCCCACCCGGCTGGATTTTCATCCCAGAGGCAGGGAGCCGGAGTTGGGAAAGTTCCCAGTCTGGCTCGCCCGCCTTGGGAGAAAGTGCCCAAGGGCGGGATTTCCATTGTTGGGTGGGTGAGGGTTTGGGGGGAGTGTGGTGCTGGTGATGGTGGGGGTGGGCTGCAGTCAGGCGAGTTGACCCAGGAAGGAGTTTGGAGTGGCTGCTGGGTGCTGAGGCTGGCTGTTTAAAAGCTCTTCCTCGGTGCTATGGGACCTCATCCCAATTATAAAGAAAATATACCCTCCACATCCCATCACCCCTCACACATTCCCCATGCCCCGTCCATGCTACCTCATTCCCCCTCTCCAACTCCCTATAGACCCCATGCCAAGGTATACTCCCCACCCACTCCATATGGCCCCTCATGCCCCCCCCCCATGTCAAGGTATGGCACTTCCATGCCCATTCGCCCAATATACACTGTATTGAACCAATAAACCCTATAGTGACAACAGGATGTGTAAAGAAAAAGCTTTAAAAAGCAGTCACTCATTGATAACTTTCCATTTTCTTAAAAAAAAATCACCTTTTTACTATAGGCCAATAAAAGTGTCAATCATCCAGACCCTTTAAAGTATCAATAGCTGAAACTGCAAGCAATTGAAACCTCTTGACCTTGTGTAAATGCACATTGTACATTTGACAGCAAAGATCAGATAGCTAGAGCCATCCACCTTGCAATGTTTTCCCTGTGGCTCAGGTGTTTTAGTACCCTTAATGGACATCAGGGCTCGCAGCCAAGAATACTTAATAAGACTTGGCTGACAGCCCTTGGGCTTTGGGATCCTGTTATTGGAGCCCAATGGTAGTCCCAAGCCCACACTTCTATCAGTGGGAACGTTTTGACAATTTTATAGGAGGTGGCCTCCTGATTGGCTAATTATGGACAGCGGTCAGGATTATGATGCTGTCAGCCTGGTAGGTCTGAAGGCTGAGCAGCCTCAACAAGGAGAGGTGGACACTACTGAGGCAGATTGCCCCAAAATGGAGGCTCCCTTCTACAGGTGAGTAGATGTAATAAATTCAGGATGGCCAAATGCTAAAGGCCCTGCTGATCATAGGGGAAACCTCTCCTGGGGGCTTTTGGGGCTGTGGGGGCTGTCTTTCCTGTCTGTGGATCCCTCTTTGGGCTGTGGTGACCCCCCCTGGGTTATGAACATACGAGGATATGAATTAGGAGCAGGAGTAGGCCACTCGGCCCCTCGAGCCTGCTCTGCCATTCAGCAAGATCATGGCTGATCTGATTATAACCTCAACTGCACATTCCCGCCCACTCCCTATAACCTTTCACCCTCTTGCTTACCAAGAATCTATCTACCTCTGCCCTAAAAATATTCAAAGCTGCTTCCTCCACCTTTTGAGGAAGAGAGTTCCAAAGACTCAAAAAAGTTTCTCCTCATCTCTGTCCAAAATGGGTGACCCTTTTACTTTTAGACCATGACCCCTAGTCCTAGATTCTCCCACAAGAGGAAACATCTTCTCCACATTCACCCTGTCAAGACCCCTCAGGATCTTATATGCTTCAATCAAGTCGCCTCTTACTCTTCAAAACTCTAGCAGATACAGGCCTGTCCAGCCTTCCCTCATAAGACAACAGGGTTGCTGCAGGTTGCTGCTTGATAAAGCTGACAGCACCCCCACCACCCAATAGGCTCCACTGGCAGAGAAATGTCAGCCACCCCGCTTAATGGCCCCTCTTGCCCCCACTCCCCGCCCCCCCGCCATTACCCAAATTGGCTGCCCAACCCCATGCAGAGGGAGAAATGGGAAGGAGCAACATCAACAACTTGCATTTATATAGCACCTCCAACACGATTAAAGCATCCAATGGGGTGACAGTAGCTGGAAACGCACAAGAGGTCCCGATTGGAGGTGCGCCGAGACCCCAAGACGGTTGAAGGAGCACGGAGAAAGACGGAAACTTGGATACCAAAATGGTTGATCATAAAAAGTATGTCCAATGTATCTCGGTGGGAGCATCACAATGGGTTTCACCAGATTATAAACCTTTTATTCAATGCATGTCTTTCAATGTGAGTAAAATGGCAGGGGTCAAAAACTAACATTTCCCATTTTGGCAGTTCTGGGAAGCTGTGACCTCTTCACTACATCCTGCCCGTGTGTGAAGTTTAAGAGTGCTGTGTGACCCTGTGGAAGACTCGCCACATTGTGGGTGCTAACCCCCATGAGAAGAGGATCTCTCCTTGTTCTCTGGAGTGGGAATGCCATGTAAAAATGGGCAGTTCTGGATTAAGATTCCACCATTGGAGGAGGATCTGTTGTGCTCAGGGGTAGTGTTCCTGGGTTAGGCCATGCCGGGTTTCCTGGTCGTTGTATCTCCACATGAGGCCAAACTCTGGTTGGCCCTGGCCTTTCTAACGGTCCTCATTGAAATACCCCTCCTCCTACAAGGCTCTTCCTCATGGACCTCTTCCAATTCCATCCCTTCTCTCTAGATGGCCATGTTGTAGGGAGCGCAGCAGAACACAACAATGTGATAAACCCTTGAAGTGCCCCATCGGAGCCCTCCTGCTGCACCTCCCCTACTCCCTGAGCAGCCAAAGCAGTGGAACTATATCTTCAGGAAGCTGATGGCCTGCTCAGCGGTTGCTGTTGTGTCATTCTACTGATATAATAGCTTGGGCTTATTTACTGTACAAGACACAAGGCACCAATCGCTGATAGGGGATTTGGGTAAACACGTTGTGGGTACACTTATTCAGATGAGGTACATGAGAACAGTTATACATCGGTGTAAAGCTTGAAGATATCAGAGCTGTGTGCATGCTCTGCTCAAAGCAAAAAGTGTAATTAAGACTAGATCACATAACACATTTCCTTTCTAGCAATGACATGCTGATTTCATTTGGGGGAGATGATGGTGTTGTGGTAATGCTGCTGAGCTAGGAATCCAGAGGCCCAAGCTAATGCTCTGGGGATGTGGGTTCAAATCCCACCATGGCAGCTGGTGAAATTTAAATTCAACTCACAAATCTGGAATTGAAAGCTAGTCTCTGTAATGGTGACCGTGAAACTATCATTGATTGTTGTAAAAATCTATCTGGTTCTCTAATGCCCTTTAGGGAAGGAAATCTGACCATCCTTACCTGGTCTGACCTACATATAACTTCAGACCCACAGCAATGTGATTGACTCTTAACTGCCCTCTGAACTGGCCTAGCAAGGCACTCACTTCAAGGGCAGTTAGGGATGGGCAACAAATGTTGGCCTTGCCAGTGACACCCACATCTCATGAAAGAGTAAAGGAAATAAAAAACCCTTAAAGAAATATTACAACAGGAGCTTTTTGTGCTGAGATGGGGAGTGATTATATCACTCCTGTGCCTCAATTTGGGGTTTGAAACAGGGGTCAGCAGCCATCTTGTTATGGGGTAACCCTTGCCCACCAAAGAAGCTGTGCGATGGGATAAACCTCAGAATGACAGCTGCCAGCATACCTAGTTCACAGCTGAAGGGATGACTTGTGATGGTCACAGGGCAGCTACAAAAAGTGAGATCTTTGTTGGTAATTTCTTCATTTGGGGGTCATTCATTAAATTTGGCTATTTTGGGCTATGGTTTCCCCACAGAGGATTGTCACTTTTATTTTACACACTAGTCCTTAGTCTGCATGTCTAATTGATCATTAGGGCCCAGGCCTGCTTCAGTGTGTTATTTTGATGTGCCGTGTGTATGTAATATTATCACCAACACAAGACCTGATTGATTATAGCCACTCTGTGAGATCACACACAGCAAATCAAACAATATGGCTGATTGAATTTGGTTCTGTTGTTTTCCTGTTGCTCTTTCACTCTGTGCCTCCTCTTCCACTTCTGTCTGTCTTGTTCTCATATCCACTCTCCTTAGTTCTTTTCTGTCTGTCCTCTTCTACTCCTTTCTTGTGCCTACTTATTGTGTCGTACTGTTGATTCTGAAGGTCGCGGTTTCAAATTCCTCTCTACATCCTTGACTCGAAACCTAGGCTGATAGTCCAATGCAGTACTGAGGGAGCGCTGCACTGTCAAATGTGCTGCCTTCTGGATGCGATGCTAAACTGAGGCCCCATCTGCCTTCTTAGATGGACTGAAAATGTCTCATGGCAGTATTTTGAAGAAGAGCTTCCTCTGATGTCCTGTCTCATATTTATACCTCAATCAACACAGTAAAAAATACAGATTATCTGATCGTAATCACATTGCTGTTTGTGGGATCTCTCTGTGCATAAATTGGCTGGAGTGTTTTCCTCATAACAATATCTACACTTAAACCATACTTTGTCGGTGCAAATTTCCTTTGACAGCACCTTCCAAATCCAAGACCGTTATCACCTAGAAGGACAGAGCAGCAGATACATGGGAACACCACCACCTGGAAGTTCCCCTCTAAGCCACTCTCCATCCTGACTTGGAAATATATCGGCCGTTCCTTCACTGTCGCTGCGTCAAAATCCTGGAACTCCCTCCCTAACAGCACTGTGGGTGTACCTACACCACATGGACTGCAGCAGTTCAAGAAGGCGATTCACTACCACCTTCTCAAGGGGCAATTAAGGATGGGCAATAAATGCTGGCTCAGCCAGCGATGGCACATTCTATAAAAGAATAAGGAAAAAAAATGCTTTGGGATGTTGTGAAAGGTGCAAAATAAATACAAGCGAGATGAAAGAGAGAGCCAGAGGGACAAAGAAAAAAGAGCTAGAGAAATAAACAAATGCAAGGAAGAAATCATTTAATCATGTTATTCTGAAATGCAAAATAAAATAAAATTGCCTTGATGGGTTGCAGTCGTGGCTATGTGAGACTATTTATGTACCTAAACCTTAGATAAAACAGCAGACAAAATAACTTTAAAATAGAAAATTTGTTAATATTCACAGAACATAATTTCAAAGCATCATTGTTAACAATCTCAAACTGAATTCATAAACAATAGGACTTGTGGACGATATGAAGTTGTTTCAGGCTTTGGTAGTTAGAAACACATACTCAATATTTCCAGCATCCGCAGTTTTTTTGTTTTTAACACATACTCCATATCAACCAAGTAAGAAAAGCTTCATGATTGGTCCTAAGTTTTGTTTTTGGTTCAGTCCCCAATGTGGTACCATCCCTGCTTCTCATACTGGTTTCCCCCTGGGTGATTCAATTGTTCTGAAATGAGCGCAGAATTGTTAAAATCCGAATTGCCTCCTCAGGCAGAATTTTCCGGCCTGGAGATTCCGGTGGCGGGTGGGAAAGTCATCTTGATTCCCGCTGGGTGGCAGGACAGGTGGGCACGGGTCATCTCCTGCCTTTCAGCTTCTTCATCATCCATTCATAACAAGACCAGCGAACCTCATGGAAGGGCAGGCAGGAAGTCACCCACACCACTGTTACCTCAAGGGGTCGAAGGTCCTGGCGCCGTGTTTAAAGTCCCCACGTTACTCCAGCTCCACATTGCTCCTCCAGAGTCCTTGCAGCTACAGCTTGTGCTGGAGAAGATGGCAGATGTGAGCAACCACATCCTATGACATGTGAGGGCGCCTCCATTTCACTAGATGAGAGCACCGCTGGTGATGCACCCGTTGTTGGGCCAATGCAGTGGTTCATGTTCACCAGCCTCTTGACCTTATAGAGGCCCCGCTACCTCTTGCTGATCAGGTCCTTGCTCCTCTTGGCCCTGTGCCAACTGGTGATGGGCCCTCTTTCTCCTCATCTTTTGAGAGCTGTTACCAAGGCAGGTTTGCCTGCAGCCTGCATCATCAGCACATTAGTGGATATGTGAACATATTGAAGTGGTACGTTAAGTGAGAATGTCCTTTACAGGTTTCATTCCATCTCAAAACCAGTAGGCAAATGCTAAGCCCTTCACCTGGCCTCTGTCTAGACATGGCAACCCCACCCCACCCCTTCCAGGTAAAAGATATCCCAGCGGATCAGAGATCTGTGTTCCTCACGTTCATACATGGATACTTTTGGGACATTGCTCTTTGACCAGGGTGATGAGAGCCACGTGCGAGAAGCTTCATGTGGACACTTTTCTCCTACAGGGAGACCATTGTCTTGGCAGCAGAGAAAGACTAACCGCATGATCCCTTGTCAGTCATGACCATTCACCCAGGGGGATGGAGGTTTGGGGTTGTGAGTTGGGGGCACCCCACCAGCTGTGCCCCTTGGGGGCATTCAACCTCCCCACCCCCACCATCCCCGCATCCCTGCATCTGACTGTAGCCGATGGCAAATGGCCCAGAATGAACTGCAGCTCCACAACTTGCTGGGATCTCGATGTTATGAGACCCATGAGACGGGACCAAACCTGCTGCAATGTGGGCTTCACCACAGAGAGGGGAACACAAGTGATCATCTTTGGCATCCAGCTGCCTCATAGTTATTAGGGTGTCCCTTCAGTTGGCCACTTGTGCTGAACTTAAGCTTCTCCCACCCGAAAAGACCTTCCTCCCACTTCAAGGGGACTCACTGACTAACTGCGTGGTCAAGGTCAGTTTGGAAAAATGATGGGTATCACCTTTCAAACTCGCTCTACCACCTTCAGGTAAAAGGTATCCCCCTGTCACCCACCAACTTCCCCTCATCACAACTGACCCACCCAATATCACCATTCATCTCCGCTCTGTCACCCTTGAACCTCCCCTCATTATCTCGGACCCTATCACGATCTACCTCCACATGCCTTCTCCCCCCTCGGGACCACATTGGTTACCGTCACCATGCCAACCCAGACCCTGCCCCCTCCCATTATCTGAGCCACCTGCCTTGAACCGTCCATGACCCACCCAATGAGACTGTCACCTAGCAGACTCTCACGCTGAACCTGCCACCCCATTGCTTCCTACGCACCACCCCCCTGATGATGACCGTTCCCTCCTATCACCGGTACCCTGACTTCCATCTCTAGGACCCTCCCGAAAACACCACTGACCCTGCCCTCCAAGAAACTGTCCTTCCCACCCTTCCCTGGACACTCTCCCCACCTTCCCTCCCTCCATAAGCCTACTTCCCTGGTCGATCCTTCACTCCACCCTCCCACTTTACCCCACCCCCACCCCACTTCTAGCCTTGGACTGCCTCCTGTGTCTGGCCTTGACACAACGTTTGCTAATGGTACTCGAGTGAAGCTTTGTGATGTACCCAGAAAAGAGAAAGCACCACCTATTGACCTCAACATCGTGGAAGAGGTGAAGCTCACCAGATACATGCTGCTTATATACGTCGGTAAACTGAGTGTTCTAAATTCTGACTGGCAGGGAGCTCAATTTGGAGGGCGAATTTAATTCAGGTGAGGTGGCCTTTTAATGAGCATGCATGGGATGTTAATAAATGCACATGGGCTTCCGGACATTATTTGTCAGGAA
This sequence comes from Carcharodon carcharias, assembly GCF_017639515.1. Taxonomy (NCBI): domain Eukaryota; kingdom Metazoa; phylum Chordata; class Chondrichthyes; order Lamniformes; family Lamnidae; genus Carcharodon; species Carcharodon carcharias. The sequence continues at coordinate 1,321,372 of NC_054497.1, forward strand.
GCTCGAGCCACCTGTAACCTGCTTTGGAAGTCGGGAGAACAAAATTCCAACAGTTTATCCCTCCATCGGGAAACAAATGTTTTTTGCCTTCCCTTTTAGGCTGCTTCTGCTTCTCAGCTGCCTCCAAACTAACTGAACTCAAACAGCTCACAAAACAAACTGCTTTTTCCTTCTTCTGTATGGGTCTCTGTGGGAGGGACCTGCCACTCCAGGCCCCTGTTGCTAGGCATCAGTCCAACCCTTCTACCCTTATATGTGTACTTTCTCTTTAGGGGTTGTAAAACTCCTCATCTGAAATGCAAGCACCTTTCTAAAGTGAAACTAAAACTCCATTTGACCTTTCTTAACACACAGATACAGAAGTGCAAATCAGACTTAAACTTTGAAGCTAAAGCTCATTCCTAACACCCACAAACACCAATATGACTTACTTGAACTATCTCTATTTCCTAGCAGTAGACTGAAGCCTTTGGATGCTGGAAAGTCTTAAAGACGCACTGCTCCCTGCAAGGCAATTTCTTTCACCAACAGAAATTGAAGGGCCCACAGGGCTCTTTAAGGGTTGTCAGAGCTTGCCAATGCAGTGTGCCTCAGTAACTGTGATGACTGCTATTGACTTATCTGAAGCGAGGCAAATCAATGATATTAAACTGAGATTTATTCCATTGCATAAGAACACAGGAGCTGTCAACACTGGATAAACTGAAAGGCTGAGGATATTAGCCCTTGAGTTGACTCCATACCAGAATCATTGCCTTCTGTCGAATAGCATCATTTTTAGAGTAACGTTTGCCACACTTTGCTATGAAGAGTCCCTCATGCCATCTTCAGTACACTATGGAGGTGCACCATGTTCTTTTCTCCTCCCGTGCAATAGTTTTCTCTCTTTGCTTTCAATCTATTATTAGCTATTCTTAAAGGTGTTATAGAAGGGCGCTCAGAACAATTCAGGGTAATCAAGCATGGTCAGCATGGTTTTGTGAAAGGGAAATCATGTTTAACCAATTTCCTGGAGTCCTTTGAAGGAGTTACATGTGGATAAAGGGGAAGTGGTGGATGTACTGTACTTAGATTTCCAGAAGGCATTTGATAAGGTGCCACGTCAAGGATTTTGCAGAAAATAGAAGCTCATGGTGTAGGGGGTAACATATTGGCATGGATAGGAATTGACTGGCTAACAGAAAACAGAGAGTTGGCATTGATAGACTTTTCCTGGTTCATAGGGTGTAATGAATGATGTGCCACAAGGATCAGTGTTGGGGCCTCAACTTTCTACAATTTATATAAATGGCTTGGATGAGGGGACCCAAGGCATGGTTGCTAAATGTGCCAATGACGCAAAGGTAGGAAGGAAAGTAAACTGTGAAGAGGACATAACGAGGCTACAAAGTGACATAGATGAGTTAAGTGAGAGGGCAAAGGTCTGGCAAATGGTGTATAATGTGGGCAAATGTGAAATGGTCCATTTTGGCAGGAAGAATAAAAAAGAAACTTATTATCTAAATGGTGAGAGATTACAGAGCTCTGAGATTCAGAGGGATCTGGGCATCCTAGTGCATGAATCAAAAAAGGCTAGTATGCAGGTAATTAGGAAAGCTAATAGAATGTTAGTGTTTATTGTGAGGGGAATTGCATACAAAAGTAGGGAGGTTATGCTTCAGTTGTACAGGCACTGGTGAGAACACATCTGGAGTATTGTACTGGTCTCCTTACTTAAAGGAAGGTGTTAGAAGCAATTCAGAGAAGAGTTACTAGACTAATACCAGGAATGGACGGGTTGTCTTATGAGGAAAGGCTGGACAGGTTAGGTTTGTATCCGTTGGAATTTAGAAGAGTAAGAGGTGACTTAATTGAAACTTTTAAGATCCTGACGGGTCTTGACAGGGTCGATGCGGAGTGGATGCTTCCTCTTGTGGGAGAATCTAGAACTAGGGATCACTGTTTAAAAATAAGGGATTGCTCATTTAAGGCAGAGGTGAAGAGAAATTTTTATCTCTCAGAGGGTGGTAAGTCTTTGGAACTCTCTTCCTCAAAAGGTGGTGGAAGCAGAGTCTTTGAATATTTTTAAGCCAGAGCTAGATTTATTCTTTGTTAACAAGGGGGTGAAAGGTTATCAGGGGTAGGCAGGAATGTGGGGTTCAGGTTACAGTCAGATCAGCCGCAGTCTTATTGAATGGTGGAGCAGGCTCGAGGGGCCGAGTGGCCTAATCCTGGTCCTAATTGGCTTGTTCGTATGTTTGTATCTATCTGCTCCTTTCCCAGCTGACTGGAATTGGACCCAGAACTTTAATCCTCCTGCTTTACAATGGCCTTGGGTAATGTGCCTGTGGGGATTGTCAGCTTTTGTCCAAAGGCCTTCTACATGTGGGAGGGGATGGGGGAGTGGGAGGTCGCTAGAGCTGTCAACATTTTCCTGTGGGAAATGGAGGCAAACACTACGGTGAAAGGAAGGCCATTGTCAGTCAATCCAAAACAGGGAGGAAGGGATTAAATTAGTTACTCGGAAGCTTGTGATTGGGAAATGAAGTTCAGCTCACCAATTCCTCACCTACACATGTTTGAGCTGTAAAATCTTTTATTTGGTGGGGTGGGAGGGGGTGAAGGGGAGGGGGAGGTGGAGCTGAGTGCTGGAGCAGTGTAAATCCAGGAAACATCCGTCTGTTAGAACTGTATGGCTGTGTGCTTGAGCCCTGGCACACGTTGACACCTGTCATGCTTTCACTATTGAAAAATAAATAAAGGAAACTTAAGATTAGTACATTTAAAAAAAAAACTTGCATTTATACAGTGCCTTTCATGGTCATAGTGTGTTCCAAAACACTTTATAGCCAATGAAGTACTTTTGTTGAAGTCATTTGCAATGTAGGAAATTTGAGGCAACCTTCTGACAGCAAACTCTGGCAAGCAGCAACATGGTCATGATGAAATCATTTGTTTCTGTTTTGTGACTGAAGGCTAAATACCGCCTTTTGGGGAGAGGGTTCTAAAGACTCATGACCCTCTGAGAGAAAAAGAATTCCCCTCACCTCTGTCTTAAGTGAGCAATCTCTTATTTTTAAACAGTGTTCTAGATTCTCCCACAAGGGGAAGCATCCATTCCACATCGACCCTGTCAAAACCTCTCAGGATCTTAAAGGTTTCAATTAAGTCAACCCTTACTCTTCTAAATTCCAGTGGGTACAAGCCCAATGCGGGAGAACTCCTTGGTTCTTCTTTGAATGAGTGCCAGGGCTCTTTTAAGTCCTCTTTAAATTGTGACCCAGTCTTTCCTCTAATATGTCATCCAAAAGACAGCACCTCTGATTGTGCAGCACTCCTATAGCAGAGCCTTGATCTTTGTGCTTACGTCCTGGCTTGGGACTTGAACCCATGAGCTCTGACTCAGAGGGAAGAGCATGACCAGCTGAGCTATGGGTGACATACTGTGCCCACGAATGTACCCAAAAGCACAAAAAACGCAAATTTCCTCAATCCTTTTAGTCCAATAATGTTGTAAGTGCTGAGGAAATTTGGGGCCAAAACAAAGGAGACTAGAATTAGAGAGCGCAGGCCCATTGAGGTGTGGCAATATGGGCTAAGTTATATCGTCAAGACAGGAAGTAAGTAGCTTTGCCCCATCTGCTAGTACTGGTGCAGTCTTACTTCTGAGCCAGGCTATCATTGATTCAAATCTTGCTCCATTAACTTGACTGCATGATGTAGAGTGCCATTCAAAAATATATGCCTGCTATATTTAGCCAGTACTGCACTGAGGTGATTTTGTTTTAGATGAGATGTTAAACTGAGGCCCAGACTGTCCCTTCCGATAGATGCAAAATATCTTGTTCCACTGGTAAGAAGAGCTAAATGTTTTCCTGATCTCCTGGGCAACATCTCTTCTTCAATGAACATCCCCTGAAATGGTCATTCGATCTCAGTGCTGATGTGGAACTTTGCTGCACAGTTTAATCATGTTATGAGTCAAGTGATTTACTGACCTTTTGTAGATCAAGAAAAGTTCTATACAATTGCAAATTAATTCCCTTTCTCTACATTTAACTGGGCTAATCACTGAACTAGGAATGCAACGGTCACTGAACAAAACCCCTAGTCAACTGTTCCATTGCCAACCACCGAGCTACCTCGTCTAACAAGCACGGACATCCATGAATGCTGCTACCTTCAGGGGATGCTGGCGTTCACACAATTTAGGAGCTGTAACAAGTTTTGAAGAGGGACTCTCACCGTCAGTATGTCATCTTCCAAATCTCTTAGAACGAACTACAAAATTTGCTAGCCTTTTACACTTCAAACTCTTATTTGTCTCATATGTCTGCAAATGAACAGCAATTGTGATTGCATGATTAGAGAATAAGATGGGTTTTTAAAACACGTTCTTTCACAGGATATGGGTGTTGCTGGCAAGACAAGTATTTCTTGCTCATCCCTAATCACCCCTTGAATTGAGGAGCTTGCTAGGTCATTTTGTAGTCACCAACATCACTGTGGGTCTGGAGCTACATGTAGGCCAGACCAAGTAAGGACAGTAGATTTCCTGTAGTGAACCAGATGTGGGGTTTTGTGATCACAGTTCTCATTACTGGAATTAGCTTTCAATTCCAGTTTTATTCATTGAATTTAAATTCCACCAGTTCCCATAGTGGGATTTGAACCCATACCCCCAGCACCTGAGTTTTTGGATTCCTATACCCATAATATAACCACTACACCACACCACACCACACTCTCCCTTTGTACAAGCCCATATAGCCTGAGGGAGGTAAGTAATAATAATAAACCCACTAACTGACTGAGCTTTGATAACTGTGTGCAAATGCCATGCACAATGACAACCCAATGATGGTAATTCAACGTTCTTGATGGCACTCGAGGTACCAATGGCCACAGATGTTCTGTCACTAATCTGTAGTGGTCTGAGCCAGAGGCAACCAGGACAGATGCTAATGAGATATAATTTTTCATTGTGTCAAGCCATCTGTTTAATCCCAATTTGCCAAGTCTGGACACTTGGCTGCACACAGTGTTTCACTAGGAATCATGTCTGACCTGAATTCCTAAATGCACATTACAGTGAAATCAATGCTAACCTTTTTAATTTAAATTATATTTGTGTGTGAATTTTACTAGTTTGTCACATTTCAGTCACTTGGGTTCATTATTATGCACTCTATGTGTCAGCAATAGATTGAAGAACAGAAGCAAGACGCACATTCATATAGTGCCTTTTGTGTCCTCAGGGTGTACCTCAAAATGTTTTACAGCCCATAAAGTACTTTTGAGGTGTCGCCACTGTTGTGGTATAGAAACATGGCAGCCATTTTTGGCACAGCAAGCTCTCTCAAACAGCAACATGATAGTTGACCAGATAAAAACAGAGAGTGCTGGGGATACTCAGCAGGTGAGGGAACATCTGGAGAGGGAGAAGCAGGGGCCTGGATTTTCGTTGCCGGGTCAGGTTTGTCGAATCAGGAGATTTTCCCGGCTCGGCGGAACCTGACCTTTCACAATGTCTGCCCTAAATTCGAATTTTCAGTCGATGCAGGGGTGGGTGGGTAGAGGGGCGGGGGGGGGAGGTGTGGGGGTGGGGGGGGGAATGCGGGCTGAAATAGAAGTCGGGGTGTGCTACGCCACAATGAATGCGGAGGCTGTCCGATGTGGAGGCAGGCTGGGCGCAAGGCCTACCTCTGTGCTCTGGCGCTATATTTAAAGAAATAATAATAAAACAAAAGACATCCTTCCAGCCCTCACCCTCCCTCACCCGACTCCCCACACACTCCCTAAATGCTTCATCCATGCCAACCTCTGCTAACTCATGGCCCTCATTTCCCCCATACTAACTCAGTGCCCCTCAGCCCACCCCATTGCCCCCATACCCCTGTGCCTATCTTAGTGCCAACTCATGCCAACCCATGCTGCCCCACCTACTAACCTTTGCCCTTTTCCCCTCCATGTCAACTCACCTAGTATCCTTGGACAGTTCCGTGACAGGTTCAACACTTCCCAGGCAGCTTTGACAGGTTTGACACTTCCTGGACAGGTTTGACACCTGGGCAGCTCTTTAACATTTCCTTGGCAGCTGGACAGTTTGACAGCTCCAACGAGTTTGTACATAAAAAGTCAATAATCATGTTCACTTTTAACAATATCAGAGGGTTCCTTACCTGTCCCAAATGTGTCCCTGGACCCTATCCAAAGGGGTACTTTACCTCTCCAAAGGCATATCCTGGCTATTCAAACACACCCAGCAAGTTCCAACCTCCTCTTACCTGTTCAAACCTGCACACTCCAGATTCCTCACTCTTGTTCTTTCAAAGTCCTGCTTCAGTAGAGGCAGCTGGTGATTCCAATGGCCCACTGACTCCATGAAGCCTGACTCGACTCCTTTCCCACACCTGCAAAGATGGGAAATGCCATTTTTGAGGGTAGGACTTATAATCTTTGGCCATTTCTGGGCCATGGTTAACATTTTGAGTCGGAGGCGAACTGTTGACTAGATAATCAGTTTAAGTGATGTTGGGTGAGATGTTTTGACCAGGACATTGCAGAAAAGTTTGCCACTCCTCTTCAAAATAGTGCATTGCGATCCTTTATGTGCCCTTAAGAGGAAAGACAGGACCTCAGTTTAATGGCACATCAGAAAGACAGCACCTCCAATAGTGCAGCACTCCCTCAATTGCTGGACTGATGCATCCGTCTAGATTTTTGTTCTCAAGTCTCTGGAATGGAATTTAAACTCACAACCTTCAGAGTTGGAGGTAAGAGTGTTATCCATTGAGTTAGATACAGAGTATATGTCTAGGTGCTCTGCCCTACATACATGCCTCTACCCATTTGTACCGGGCCTACAGTAGCGCATTTGAAGCCTCTCACAATAAAGGCCAAAGAGATTTTTGATCTTTATCTTGTAGGTCAGGTACAGCAAGATAGCTTATCTTTAGCTCATGAGAAAACTCTGACCCACTGTCAGTGTGTTTGTGTTGGTCTTTATGTATGTATGTGCATACGTGTGGGGATCATCATCTGCTGTCCTTTTTATACTTCCAATATGCTAGTGGTAGATTGAGAAATATGATGGGTAAAGGTGGTACACAAGGAGATTTGCCTCTGGAGGGTAGTGCAGGAAAGCAATTCAATCAAAGGAGGTTCTTCAGGTGAGATAGGCAGAAGATAATCATGGCTTAAACTGGGCTGCCTCCATCAATCTCAGCATGACCCCAGTCAGGAGTAGGAATGTTTACTAATAATTGTACAGGCTTTAGCACCATTTGCAAACCTTGAGATACCGAAGTGGTCCATGTCCATATTCAGCAAGGCCTGGCAACATTCAGGCTTGGGCTGACAAGTGGTAAGAAACATTCATGCCGCAACTATCAGGCAATGGACATCTCCAACAATGGAAAATCTAACCATCTCCCCTTGACATTCAATGGCATTACCATCACTGAATCCCCCACCATCAATACCCTGGGGAAGGTTACCATTGACCAGAAACTCAACAGGACCAGCCATATATATACTGTGGCGCCAAGAGCAGGCCAGAGGCTGGGAATCCTGTGGAAAGTAGCTCACCTCCTGACTCCCCAAAGCTTGTCTACCATCTACAATTCACAAGTCAGGAGTGTGATGGAATACTCCCCACTTGCCTGGATGAGTGCAGCACCCACAACACTCAAGAAGCTTGACACCATCCAGGACATAGCAACCCATTTGATCATCCACCATCTTAAACATTCATTCCCTCCATCACTGACAGACAGTAGCAGCAGTGTGTGTACCATCTACAAGATGCACTGTAGCAACTTGCCAAGCCTCCTTCAGCAACACCTTCCAAACCCAAAACCACTACCATCTAGAAGAACAAGGGCAGCAGATAGATGGGAACACCACCACCTGGAAGTTCAACTCCAAGACACTCACCATGCTGACTTGGAAATATATAGCTGTCCTTCACTGTCGCTGGGTCAGAATCCTGGAACTCCCTCCCTAACAGCACTGTGTGTGTACCTACACCACATGGACTGCAGCGGATCAAGAAGGCGGCTCACCACCAAATTCTCAAGGGCAATTAGGGATGGGCAATAAATGCTGGTCTAGCCAGCGATGCTCACATCCTGTGAAATAATAAACAAAAAGGCCTCGCTGAAAAGGCCTTTAAACCCCTGGAGGGGTCACGCTCCAGTCTGAGAGTGGGGATTAACAACAGAAAGTGATTTTCAACCAAGAAAATAATGAAAGAAAATAACAAGATGAAATTAAGAAAATAATGGCCTGTGGATCTTAGTAATGTTTGACTGTGCAGATTGTCCTGTCCCATCAGGGGAGCTCTAATTATTTTAGATAAAAAGAAAATTGTCAGTGTCATATAGTTTTCTATTTGTAGCCTTTGGTCTCGGTTCCGTGTGTCGCATGTTAATTATCTGTGAAAAAATTTCATTTAAAGCTGCATTCTCTCTGGTGAATTTACGTTACAGAAGAGCAGCTAACACTAGGTGTGCAGCTCTCCTGCCAGCCACAGGCCTACATAAAAACCTATCTCTGTAACCTTCTCCAGGCCTTCTACACTCCGAGAACTTTTGTAAACCCCTCACTTCCTTTGCCCACCATTGGTGGCCATGCCTTTAAAGGTTAGGACTTAGGCAGCTAGAATTTCCTCCTGGAATGTCTGAATCTCTTCACCTCTTTCTCACCTCCATGAAGACGCTGCTTGAAACCTACCTCCTCAGCCAAGATTTTAGTCACCTGCCCCAATACTGCATCCCCCTTCTTTGACTCAGTGTTTTTTCTGAGCAGGTTTCCATGAAGCACCTTGGGGCAATCTTTCCTGCATTAAGGGTGCTACGTAAATGCAGGTTGTTGGTGCAAATGGCCCTGTAGTCCCCACACATCCTTCTATTCCTTTCTCCCTCACATGCTTATCCATGCTGTCCCTTAACCGTATGATATGACACTGACAATTTTCTTTTTATCAAATTACTTGTGGTAGCGAGTTTCACATTCGCACTGCTCTCTGTGTAAGTAAGTTTCTCCCCTAATTCACAACTGCGTGTGTTAGTGGCTCTCTTATATTTATGGTCCGGGGTTTGGATTTCTCCTCATTTTGCATTTCCACTATCGAACCCCTTGGATGTGCGTCAAGATCTCCTGGTCTTTGTTAGAACAAGCACGATACCCAGCAACTTACTGGGATTGTGTGTCTCTCTTCTGAACAGACCCATGCCCACAGGCTTGTAGGTTGCATTTTTAATGATCTGTGAGATATCTTTGTGCAAAATTGCATCTCCTCTCTCTGACAAATGTGCCGAAGAGCCGTTAACTGCATCAGGTTTTCTGGGAAGCCAAAGAGCTGCCAGCCCTCTGCGCACAGGACAAATGCTCCATTAATTCCATTCATTAAGCGTTTAGCCATATTCCTTTCAGTATATTTACAATGTCCTTTTTCCTCTTTGTCAACTTAACTGAATCAGTCCTGTCTAAACCAAAGAAGAAAAGTTAACTTCCCGGCAAAAATTAAATACAAGTTTCTTTATCTTTTGTTGAAGGGCATTTCTTTCCTTGCCTTATTTACTTCCTTTAAGGACTTTCAAAGTCTTTACGTGTTCTATGTCGGGTTATGGTAATATTTCTGTCTCCTGCCCATCTTGTTAGCCCCATGCCGACCATGTTGCCTGAATCATCACAGCTTCCATTTCGAAGTGTGAGGGCAGGAGGCCTGCTGCTGGGACACCTCCAAGCCGTTATTCTTTTGTACGTGGACCTGAACATTTTAAAGGGCTCATCTCTGTTTTCAAGTCACTCTATGGCCCTGCCCCCCATCCCCCCTTCCCCCCCAATCTCTGTAATCTCCTCCAGCCCTTCAAGATCTCTGCAATCCTCCAAATCAGGCACGTCCTTGATTTTTTCTTAATCGCTTCACCATTGGTGGATGAGCCTTGAGCTGCCTGGGTTCTAGAACCCCTCCCTAATCCTCCCCAACTGTCCCCTTTAAGAGGCTACTGAAAGCCTACCTCTTTGACAAAGCTTTTGGTCTCCTGTCCTAATGTGGCCGGTGTTAAAGTTTGCTTGATAATGCTCCAGTGAAGCACTTTGAGACATTTTAATACATTAATGACATCACAGAGTGAAGAATCCTGCTTCAGACACCAAGAAGTAGGCTTTGTAGTCTTGAGTAAACCAACAGCAAGTCTTTATTAACATCTCATAACTATATACATACATACAGCAGAGGGTACAGGTATGGAGCTGACTCCATCCTAGGTCTTTACACTTCTCTGTCCATCTCTGCATGGGCCCTGGCTCTGGCCCATGTGCCTTCTTACAGCATTGTGTGGACAGTACTGTACCCAGTCCCACTTTAACCCTGTATAATACCAGACCCTATGGCTATATAGAGATGCTGTTCTAGAATACTGATTGTTGACAAGCTATTTGACTTTGGGTGGGGACCCAATTCTATCTAAACCCAGCAGATCGATACACACTTTATCAAGAAGGAGTGATTGAATAGCAAGCAAGAGTTATGACCCACTTTAATTTTTCCTGGGCAGAGGCACTGAAATAAAATGTAAAATCCCATAACAGGAAGGATTGCCAACCCTCCAGGATTACCCTGGAGACTCCAGTAATTAAAGAATAATCTCCAGGATGCTACTGTAAGCAATAATCAGGAGAGTAACCAAGCAGCACTGCAAAAAAAGTTCCCTTTCAATCACTTAGATGAGCAAGAAGAAAGGTTATTTGACCGACACTCAAAGGTCACCTGATCAGATAATGAGCCTCTTTGTATTCCAATTGGTTACATACGAAATAGGAGCAGAAGTAGGCCCCTCGGCCCCTCGAGCCTGCTCTGCCATTCAATAAGGTCATGGCTGTTCTGTCTATGTTTCAAATTCCACATTCCCATCTACCCACGAAAACCTTTGATTCCCTTGCCTAACAAGAATCTATCTACTTCTGCCTTAAAAATATTCAATGACCCCGTCTCCACTGCCTTCTGAGGCAGAGAATTCCAAAGTTGCACAACCCTCTGAGAGAAATAATTTCTCCTCATCTCTGTCCAAAAGAGTGACCCCTAATTTTAAAACAGTGCCCCCTAGTCCTGGACTTACCCACAAGAGGAAACATCCTTTCCATGTCCACCTTGTCAAGGCCGTTCAGGATCTTGTAAACTTCAATCAAATCACCCCTCACTCTTCTAAACTCCAGTGGAAACAAGCCCAGTCTGTCCAACCTTTCCTCATAAGACAACCCACTCATTCCAGGTATCAATCTAGTAAACCTCCTCTGAACCACCTCCAATGCATTTACATCCTTCCTTAAATAAGGAGACCAAAACTGTACACAATATTTGTGATGTGGTCTCAGCAATGCCCTGTATAGCTGAAGCATAACATCCTTACTTTTATGTTCAATATCTCTTGTATTAAAGGACAGCATTCCATTAGCCTTCTTGATTGCATTCTGTACCTGCATACTAACTCCTTTGTGACTCATTCAGGAGAACACCTAGGTCCCTCTGTAACTAGGAATTCTGCAGCCGTTCTCCATTTAAGTAAAACTCTACTTTTATATTCTTCCGCCAAAATAAACAATTTCACATTTTCCCACGTTATACTCCACCTACCAGATTTTTGCCCACTCACTCAACTTATCTAGATCCATCTGCAAACTCCTTATGTCTTCTTCACAACATACTTTCCTACCTACCTTTGTGTCTTCTACAAACTTAGCTACTATGTCTTTGCTCCCTCATCTAAGTCATTAATGTGGTTGTGTGAGGGACTAAGACCTCACTCACGCTATTATTTTGATAAAATATATATAAATATGTTGATTGCTGTTTCTAAAATTTTAAAACTGGACAAAGACCTTCAAAATAGCTGAGCCTATATCTGTCTGTGAACACCTCCCCACCCCAAGCAAAAGAAGCTACTTAAAAGATAAAAACAAAAAACTGCGGATGCTGGAAATCCAAAGCAAAAACAAAAATAAAAATACCTGGAAAAATTCAGCAGGTCTAACAGCATCTGTGGAGAGGAACACAGTTTCGAGTCCATATGACCTTCAACAGAACGAAGGAAAAATAGAAGAGAGGTTAGGCAAGGGAATCAAAGGTTATCGGGAGTGGATGGGAACGTGGAATTTGAAACATAGAGGTGAATGAAGTTACTTATCAGTTTTGGAAAAGCTCGCACATTGTTATCTCTGAGGAGCCACTAATGACCACCTGTGAACTGCACAGCCCAACTTCAAAGAGAACTATACAAAGGCCATCTGCATTTAACCCATGTTGGTCAACAGGAGATGGATCATCTGCTGAGACAAAGACATTGCAACCTCCCCTTCAATTTCTAATGGCTGAGACATTTTACAGTCTTTGGAATCCGGATGATGGATACAAATCCTTTGTCCAAGGCCTGGTGGAGATGTGGGAGTCATGTGACAAGGGCCTCTGGCATTGGAACAAGTAATATTGCCTTGCTGAACTGCATAGCTCAGTGTATTGCTTTAGCATCTGCCTAGTAGGCCACACCGAAGGAGCTCTGGCCCAGGTTGGGCACCTGGTCCCATCTATCCTGCTTCTGCCAGGAGTCCTGTGCCAACATCTGCAAGACTGATTCATCTCTGCATGCCTATCTCATTGTATTTCTTCAACACCACTGGAAAACTGAATTATCCAGCATTGGTTTTCAACCGACTAGCCTCCAGGAAGGAATATCCCTTTGGAATTTGATTCTGGACTCTGGAACTCACATGAACAAATATCTATTTTCTCTGTGGTCTCTGTATTGTAAAACCATCTTTTCTCTATCCCTCTCTTTACTGTCTGAGTGTGGAGGTGACGTTGTGACCCTCCTTTTGCATTTTGAATGTGTGCAATAAACTAACCCTTTAAGTTCATCCTATCTTGACTTTGCTGTGGGGTTATTAATAGAAAATTGGATCGCACCAAAACTGAGGGGTTGGAAAATACGCCAGCGCTTATAAATGGGGAAACAAATCGAAGCACCTTTCTGTTTGTGGGCAGATGGTGGGAGGAGTGCTGTTTAAATGAACCCCCCTCCTGTCCGTAAGAGTTGGAAAAACGGATGTCACAAAGATGGACATGTTGAATGAGGAATGGGGAGAAATTATGTGCAGGGTTGGAGGAGGTGGTATGCTGTTACAGCAAGTAATTAGGATGGAAAATGGAGTGTTGCTGTTTATTGCAAGGGGAATGGAATATAAAAGTGGGGAAGTTTTGCTGCAGTCGTATATGGCATTGGTGAGACCACATCTGGAGTAATGTGCAGAGCTTAGGTCTCCTTACTTAAGAAAGAATATAATTTCATTCGAAGTAGTTCAGAGAAAATCCACTCGACTGATCCTTGGGATGAAGGGGTTATTTTATGAGGAAAGGTTGGGGAGGTTAGCCCTGTATCCATTGGAGCTTAGAAGACCGAGAGGTGATCTTATTGAAATTTATAAGGTTCGGAGGCGACTTGACAGATTGGATGCTGAGAAGATGCTTCCCCTTGTGGGAGACACTAGAACTGGTGGACACAGTTTAAAAACAAACGGTCTCCCATTTAAGATGGACTTGAGGAGAAATATTTTCTCTCAGAGGGCTGTTATCCTGTGGGACTCTTTTCCCCAGAGAGCAGTCGAGGCAGGATTATTGAACATTTTTAAGGCTGAGTTAGATGGTTTGACAAGGGGGTCAAAGGGAATAGAGGGTGGAGAGGAAAGTAGTGGCCACAATCAGATCAGCCATGATCTTACCACATGGCAGAGCAGGCTTGAGGGGCCGAATGGCCTACTCCGGTTGCACGTTCATATGTTCCTTTGTACGATCATGTGTTGCATGATGAAACTGCCAGGGATAAATCCAATCAGAGTTGGCAACTGTGCTTAGAGACCCCAGCCAGAACGACTAACTCAAGCATGAACGAGGATTGGACCTGGGGACTGGAAGGTGAAGCTGTAAGGGAAATAGTGACTGTATTCAGAAAGCTTATTAGTAACACAGGCAACAGTGTCAGTGAATCGATACTGCAACATCAGTGGTTCAGGGTTTATCTTGTCTCTGTCTTCCCTTCGTTAATTGAGAAAGCAAACCAGGTTTCCAGCTGCCTGTGGCTTATCTTAAGTCAAACCCGTCACTGGGTTCATTTAAGTGTTTGAAATAAGCTGCAATTGTGAATCAATCCAAGCCCACATTGGTCTTCCTCTGAAAGGTGGTTGTTCTGTGCCAACCCATGCCACATAATTGACAGGGGATGCAGTAGAAATCACATATGACACAAAAAGGAAGACTCACAGAGCTATTTTCAATTGACCAGAACAATAACGAGGAATAGGTTGAAGAGCTCAAGGATCGATCGCAGGCTGCCAGGGTGCTCTTCACAGGAAGATTGATTGCATAGAATTTATGGCACAGAATCTGGCCATTGGGCCCAACTGCCAGTGTTGATGATCTACATGAGCCTCCCCTTACCCTGCTTCATCTCACCCTTTCGGCATGCCTTCTATTCCTTTCTCTCTCCTGTGTTTATCTAACTTCCTCTTAGGTACATCCACTCTACTCATTTCAACAACTGCATGAGAACCTCAAAGGACAAGGGCAGCAGACACATGGGGAACACCACCACCTGGAAGTTCCCCTCCAAGCCACACATCATCCTGACATGGAAATATATCGTCGTTCCTTCACTGTCACTGGGTCAAAATCCTGGAGCTCCCTCCCTAACAGCACTGGGGGTGTACCTACACCACATGGACTGCAAGAACATGGCTCATTGCCAATTTCTCAAGGGCCAATTGGGGTGGGCAACAAATTGCTGGCCCACATCCTGTAAAAGAGTAGAAAAAAGAGGCACCAAGTTCCACATTCTAACAACTATCTGGGTAAAGACGTTTTTTCTCCTGAATCTTCTGACTTTCCTTTAATTGGCACATGCCTTTGAAAACCTCACCATTGCCTTGCCCAACATCTGGAGGCACAAACCCCATAAAACTAAAGCGAGCACTTGCAAATGAAGGAGAGGGAGATGCAACAGTAAGTTTTAAAATTTACCGATTTTAGCAGAACTAACAGGACAAGCAGACATAGATTTACTGGACTTTAACAGGGCTTGATTGCAGCCCCCTGGGTTTTATACCCGGGGCACCGGAAACATAAGTGAGGAGGTGATGCTGAATTTGTGCAAGAAATTAACTAAATCAAAGTTAGAGAATAGCATGCAGCCTGGGCACCTCACTATTTGGCAGATATCTAAGAGAAATAGCAAATGAAGGTTCACTAGAAAGATAGGAGAGTTATGCAAAGAAAGGCTTGAAAAAGGGTGACTAAATAGAGTGAAAGTTAATATTCAAAATCACGAATGGCTTGGAGAGGGTTAATAGCAACAATGGGCTGTGAATCCATAACAAGGGGCCACAGACAGAGGGTGGTCTCTGTAAGGTCATTGGGGAAGATTAGAAGAATATTTTTCATACAAAAGGTTACTAGAGAACCAAAATCTATCGGTGGTGCCAATGAGACAGACAGCATTATTTTTTTAAAAAGAAAGTTTTTGAAAAATGCTTTTGAAGAGGAGTCACTTTTGTAATATAGGAGACTCAGCAGCCAATCTGCACACAGTAAGCTCCCACAAGCAGCAATGTAATAATGAACAGTTAATCTGTCTTACCAATGTTGGTTGAGGGATAAATATTGGCAACGACACCAGGCAGTGTTCCCCTACTCTTCTTCGAAATGGTGCACCAGGATCTTTCATGACCCCTTGAGATGACAGATGGGGCCTCAGTTTAACATCTCAACTGAAAGACAGCACCTCTGACAGTGCAGCACTCCCTCCACCTGAATTTTGTGTTCAACTCTCTGGAACCCACAACTTTGGAACTCAGAGGCATGAGTGCTACCTACTGAGACATAGTGGGGGTCATGCAGGTTTTTACACAAAGTCCCACCACACTTCTGGTAAAAAGTCAACCACAGAGGAAAAAAAATCCCCAAATGTCCCCAAGCCAGTTGAGCTGGTGCCCTGGTAAAAATTCCAAAGAGTGACTGTTTCTCCCATGAGTTTGGGACCTGGAAATGGCTTCCCACTCCCAAAAAGAAAATTCAGCCCTTAGCATTGGTTGGAGCTGCGGGCTTATTGCAAGACAGGCTAAGGAACTGGGAGATGGGGGGGAAAATCATACTCAACTGTGCCACCAGCAGCAGAATGTGTAATTACAATGTGACACGATTACATAAGCAATGTCCATTCTCAACGTAGGCACTTGATACACACTATAATGTGAAAAATGTTGATCAAAATGTGACAGTAAGATTTAGAGCTTTGTAGTGCGAGGCTAGGATTTTTTTTTAGCATTTTCAACACATTAAAAGGTGGATATTTAGTTACTAGAATGCTGCCAGGAATATAGGAATATTGGAAGATAGGGCCTAGGAGCAGGAGTAGGCCATTTGACCATTCGATCCTGCTCCGCCAGTCAATAAGATCATGGCCGATCTGGTTGTGGTCTCAACTCCATTTTACAGCCTGCACCCCCCACGCCCATAACCCTTGACTTACTCGTTGATCAAAAATCTATCCAACTCAGCCTTGAATACATTCAAAGACCCAGCCTCCACCGCTGTCAGGGGAAGAGAATTCCACATCTCCATGTTAAATGATGAACTTTTCATCTCCATATTAAAAGAGGGACCCCTTATTTTTAAACCCCTGTTCTCTATTTCTAGATTGTCTCATACCCTATACCACCACCCACCCCTCCACCCCCCCACCCCGGTGTCCACCTTATCAAGCCACTTCAGGATCTCATATGGATCTTATATGTTATTGGTTGGAGTCTACACTGTGCTTACACCAAACAGTTTAACATGTAAATGAAAGAAAGAAAGAATCTAAACTTCTCATGGCCTCAAGACACTTCCTTAGTGTTTTACAGTCAATTAAGTGCTTTTGAAGTGTAGTCACTGTTGTAATGCAGGAACCAAAGAGACCTATCAAAGGCAAGTGTCAAATTATTCCAATAGCCTGTGCAGAATGACCCTCAAAAATAACCTGGGCCTCTGCTGCCTCGGGGCCCCCAACCTCTAAGGTTACGACAAACCCCCTACACCCGCCACCCCCACCTTCGACCTGCCTCCTTACCTCGCTGGCAGCCACCCAGGTCCGATTCTGATGCCTTAGTCCCTCAGGCAGTATCAGGACACCTGTTTGACTCCCCACAACTTGTCTGGCAGATTTTTTTTAAATGATGGGTGAGAGAGGCTGCACCCCCAGAATGGGGCCCACCCAGAAGTCAAAATCCAACCCTGTAAGTTCCTGCAGTGGCTGAAACAAGTGGCCTCTTGACTAAAACTGGCTTGATTAGCCCTGGAAGAAAACAGGCAACGTTAGGTCTTCCTAACAGCACAGTGGGTGTACCTACACCACATTGGACTGCAGCGGTTCAAGAAGGCAGCTCATCCCCACCTTTACTAGGGCAACTAGGGATGGGCAATAAATGCTGGCCCAGCCAGCGAAGCCCCACATCCTGTAAATGAATAAAAAAAAGGAAAGGCAACTGAATCAGGTCAGCTCCCTTTGGTAGGAAGCTGGCCTGCTAGCTTATTTAACAAAGTGCCCAATAATCGGCTGTGCTTGTCAGCACCCTGACAGAGTGTACTTATCTCATCACGATGCATATCTTATAAAGCCTGTCAGTGCATAGCACTGATCCTCACTTTAATAGGCAGCTATGAAGTTCTTTGGAAATATCTCTCCTCTAAACAGCAGTCTCCCTTTTGTCAAAGGATATTAAATACATTAAACAAGAGGGTGAATCCGGCCTTTCTCAACATAGGGCCAAGCTGTTTGCAGATAAGCCTGGTGCTTGATTAGTACCCTGTTCTGCAGGGATGATACAGCCTGTAACCTTGAAACCAAAGAGGAATTGTTGCAGTCCGTGTGTGCCCTGTCCTTTCCTGACCCCCATATTTGTGTAAGTTCTAGGGTAGGGGCCCAGGAGGAGATGCCATTGGCTAGGAGCAACTTCGACCTCTCTCATCTGGGGGTGCAGACTACCGTTGCTAACTCTGGTTAGACATATTCAGAGAGGTGTCATCACATGACCCCCTGTCCCCACCCCCACTGCCCTCACCACCCACATCCATCGCCGAAACAGATTATCTGGTTATCACTTCATGGCTTCTAGTGAAATTCTGCTCTGTGCAGAATGCCTGCTGCAGCTCCCTACATTACAACAAATTCTTACTCTTCACCTTTCCCAAGCTTGAGCTCAAAATTCTGCCTAACTGGTCCCGTTCATTCATCACCTCTGTGGCCGCTGACCAACATTGGCTCCCATCTGATATCACCTCAATTTTTAAACTCTTCATCCTTGTTTTCAAATCCCTCCATAGCCTTTGCCCTTCTCTACCTCTGTAATCTCCTCCAGCCACACAACTCTCTGAGATCAGTGAGGTAGGCTCGAGGGACTGAATTGTGATTGTTTGAAATTTGGCATTCTTGCATTTGTCCTGATGAGTGCAAGATGAAAAGCCTCGACAACATGTCTCTCTTTTCCGCATAAGATAGTCACTATTGAGAAAGTTTGATAAATGTAGAGAAGATGTTTCCACTTGTGGGCTGGACTGAAACAGTGGCCATAAACTTAATCTAATGTTATGATCCCAACTGATGTTACTCCGGGACAAGTCAGATCTCCAGGTGGAACCTGGCTTGATAGATCCTAACTTTTATTTTTTGCTTAGAAACGTGGAGGGCGGTTACTGAACAGAGTTACAGGAGTCTGCTGATGAACTTTTAAAAAAAGAATAAAACATTTATTAAACAAGCAAAAGGTGAACAATATTAATATAAAAGCAAAATACTGCGGATGCTGAAAATCTAGAACAAAAACAAAAATATCTGGAAAAACTCAGCTGGTCTGACAGCATCTGTGGAGAGGGATACAGTTGACATTTTGAGTCCATATGACCCTTCATCAGAACTATATTACATTGCTCCTTCACCCACCACCATACATTTATAGATATATACAGATTCGTAAGGATAACACAAGCTGTAAAGTCTATCTTATACTCTAATGTTCACAGTAGGTACACAGTCCATGTAAACCAATAGGTGACCTGTGGTTGAACACACCGCACTCCAAGATCAAGTGACATATGCCACCCAAAGCAGATTCTATGGATCTCCCATCAACTCTCCCCAGGCTCTTGCCACATTGTGAGCCAACTGGCCTCAAGGAACTCCATCTTTCTCCTGAGAGTTTCCAGTCTCAACGCTCGAAGAACTTGCTTTGGAATCTTCTCCCAAACAGAGCTTTAACTTCGTCAAATTCCACAAGGATCCAACTCCAGGGTTTCACCTCTCCTTTCTGATGTTCCTTTCCTCTGGATCACCATGCACATTCAAACTTTGTCTTCCATCACTCTCAGATGCTCAGCCATGCCAACAGAACACCCACTGCTTCACAGGCCCATAGAAAGGAGTCACCGCTTTGGCTCTCTCCTCGTTCCTTCTGGCTTCTCGCAATCCCCCTTTGCCTCAATTCTGCTCCCTGCAGCTTTCTCTCTTTAATTTGGAGTCTTTTCCTCTGCTCCTTACTTTAACTTTACTGAACAGGATCTTCTTCCAGATTCTTGTCTTTGTCCTTTGACTGAACTTAAAGGTCTTCTTGGGACCTTCCTCCTTTTCCTTTAGGGCAAGCATCCTGCAGTTCCCTCTCCTAGTAGACTACCGAGAACCTGGTATCTCCCTGGAGATAAAGAACTCACTCGACATTCATTGTTGCTTTAACTTTAGCAACTGATCCAAAACTCTTAGGCTTATTTTCTCCAACACTCTGCTAGCATGTCCAGCTGGAGATACTTAAACTGCTCCCTTCATCTTAGAGTATAATCACCAACTGAATTCAAACTGCTTTCTGTTTCTCTCCCCTTGTTGCTAGGAAACAACAGTTTTCCTACTTTGTTTTAACTTCCCTAAACCACTTCAAAGTCACAAAACCTCATTAAAATGCAAATATACAGACTTGCTGGCAACATTCTAAAATGAAATGAAAACCCAAGTTTCCCCTTTCTTGCCAGACACAAATTTAAAAAATGAATTGAACTTAAACCTAAAGCTATAGCTTATTCCTAACACCCACCAATACAAATATAACTTACTTAAAATTCCTAACAATAGTCACTGTTTTCCTTTCTTTTAATGGTTTATTTGTTTTTTTCGCTGTCAGCATGTGGGTACTCAGTAGATGGACCCTCCTAGTATTTTTGAGGTTCTTACGGTATTGGCACAATCAGCGACTCACCAAGGTTCCTTCGACAGCACCTTCCAAACCCGTGACCTCTACCACCTAGAAGGACCAGACTCATTGGAACACCACCACCTCCAAGTCACTCACCATCCTGACCTGGAAATATATCGCCGTTCCTTCACTTTCACTGGGTCAGAATCCTGGAACTCCCTCCCTAACAGCACTGTGGGTGTACCTACACCACATGGACTGCAGCGGTTCAAGGAGGCAGCTCACCACCACCTTCTCAAGGGCAATTAGGGATGGACAATAAATGCTGGCCCAGCCAGTGATGCTCACACCTCAAGAACAAATGAAAAAAGAGCTGTCCCTTAATGCTTTGAGAAAGAAGAGACGGGGAAATGGAAGGATATGGGGTACAAACCCATAATTACAGGGATGTACATGTCGGGGCCCTGCCTACAGCATCTGTGAATCACCAGGAGCCAGCTGATGCAAGAGGCCTGCAGCTAATGAGCTTCCATTAACAGTGGCACTGCCAATGACATTAGCTGTGCCATCACCTCAACTCCAGTGCTGTCTTCCACCTTAATCGCAGGGACCTCCGTCAATCAGTATGGTTTTGAGTATCTTTGATGCCGTTTGCTGAAGGAAACAAAACCTATCTTCCTGGCGCCATCATTGTCGCTCCAGCTTCAAGGTCTTCGGACCATTTTTACGTAGCAGAGACTCATCCTCCTCCTCCTCCTCCTTCAGGTACCAGGCCCGAAGAGGGCGCTGGGGACTGTGGGATTCCCGATGGATCGGTCCATGGCTAGGCCCGGCAAAGTACTGCAGTGGTTTGTCATTGCCCTCTTCAGGGTGGCTGACCAGGAAGCTTTCCTGCTCTCGCCGCCAGGCACATCGGAGTGATTTACCGGCCGATAATCAACCTGCTCGGCCACTCGCGCCTTCTGTGGCCGGCGAGCCATCAAGTGGGGTCTTGAACTCGGAGCCAAAGGTGGAGACACTGCCATTGTGCCACATGGCCTCCTGTCACAGAGCTTTTAACACGTTTAAAACAAAATCAGTGTTTTTGACTCCACTAAAAGTAAGTGGCTTTAATGAACCCGTGTAAGCAACACTTTCCTGAGGACTGTCAGTATCCAGCCGGAATCAGGGTTGGAAAGTTTACTTACAGAATCCTTTGCTGCCAGGACCTTATTAATATGATCCTCGATCAGGCAGTTAGATGTTTAAACACCGTTTTAATTTAGTTTCAATCACAAGATTCATAATTAAATTGGCTGCAATAGCTGCAACTGTCACTCTGCATCAGATCCAAAGAAAGCCTGAGCCAGATTGGGACTGACAGGTCTCATTAAAGAAGAAAAGGCTGTGACAGTAAAATGTTAAATTTTGTTCAGTCAACTTTTAAACTTTCTCAACATACCTGCGTGTATCTGACTTAGTCAGTCAATTTGCTTTTGGCAGTGAATAACTAAAGCCCCCAGTTTTTAAGGGGTGTGTTATGTTTTCTCTACTCTTTCATGGGATGTGAGTGTCACTGGCAAGGCCAGCATTTGTTGCCCATCCCTAATTGCCCTTGAACTGAGTGGCTTGCTCAGGCCATTTCAGAGGGGCAGTTAAGAGTCAACCACATTGCTGTGGGGTCATGTAGGCCAGACCAGGTCAGGACAGCAGTTTTCCTTCCCTGAAGGGGCATTAGTGAAGCAGATGGATTTTTACAACAATCAACATGGTCACCATTACTGAGGCTAGCTCTATATTCCAAATTCAAAATTCATTAGGTGCTGTTGTGGGTTTTGAGGCTGGGCCTCAGAATTACTCGCCCAGTGATATTACCATGAAGCCATCATCTCCCCTGAGCAAATGGGAAAGAAAGATTTGCATTTAAGTAGTCATTGTCATAGAGTTATACAGCACAGAAACAGGCCCTTCGGCCCATCATGTCTGTGCTGGCCATCAAGCACCAATCTACTTGGCCTGTAGCCCTGTATGCTATGGTGTTTCAAGTGCTCATCTAAATACTTCTTAAATGTGGTGAGGGGTCCTGCCTCTACCACCCCCTCAGACAGTGTGTTCTAGATTCCAACCACCCTCTAGGTGAAAACTCATTTCCTCAAATCCTCTCTAAACCTCCTGCCCGTTACATTAAATCTATGCCCCCCCTAATTATTGACACCTTCGCTAAGGAGAAACGTTTCTTCCTATCTACCCTATCTATGCCCCTCATAATTTTGTACACCTCTATCAGGTCCCCCCTCAGTCTTCTCTGCTCTAAGGAAAACCACTCCAGCCTATCCAGTCTCTCTTCATAGCTGAAACGCTCCAGCCCAGGCAACATCCTGGTGAATCTCCTCTGCACCCTCTCCAGGGGCTTTCACAACCACAGCATGTCCCAAAGTGCTTTACAACCAATGAAGTGCTTTTTTTGGAGTTGCTCGCTGTTGAGATGTGGGAAACACACACCCAATTTACATGAAGGAAGTTTCCACACCCTGCAATGGATAATGACCAGATGATGTTTTGTGATGGGGATTCAGGGATAAATATTCGGATGCATCTATTGACACTGCAATACTAGGGGGACAACTTATATAAACATACAAATTCGGAGCAGAAAAAGGACATTTGACCCCTCAAGCCTGCTCCACCTTTAGATAAGAACGTGGTTGGTCTGATTGTGTAGATGCGGTCAGTGACACTGTAGCCAGTGACTTCCTGGGCAGCTAGCTGCATCAAAAGTCACCTCAGTCTCCCAGGCCAGGACACCCTCACATCCCTCTTTGGCAGGCGGACACTGCCTCCCACTCCCAGCCCCTCACAGCCCTCTCCCTCCCACCCACCAGTCCCTCCGCTTGCTGGGAATGCTGAGGGAAGGAGCGGTGAATGGAGTGGGGGCCAGAATGGAGAGTGAGGAGCGGAGAGTAGCAGGTGGATGCAGTTTGAGTGGTGGGGGAGGGGGGAGCGGTGAGGGGGTGGGAGAGTGCAATGAGTAGCGAGAGGGAACAGTGGGTGGGGAGGAGGGGTGTGTGGGTGGGAGCAATGGCGAGCAGCCACATGAAGCTGAAAACAGGCACACACAATAATGACATCAGTGGTAGGAGGAGGCACACATGTACCAATAGCGGATGGAGCAGGTGCCACACTCCTAGTGTCAGAAATTACAATGTAAATTGCTGAAAAAAGAGACATGTTGAAGCTTTTCATCTTGTTACCAGGACATTTCACAAGGATATCAATATAAGTGGAAAACAACCATTTATACTGTCACCGTCAACACCTCTTTGTCCTTTTGTCTATGACACCTTTTGGCAATCTCCACCTATCACTGGCCCTCTATCCAGCTCTACCTGTCCCACCCCCCCTTAAACCAGCTTATATTTCATCTGTTTTCTACTTTTCCTTAGTTCTGTTGAAGAGTCATACGGACTTGAAACGTTAACTGTGTTCCTCTCCGCAGAGGTCTGCCAGACCTGCTGGGTTTTTCCAGGTATTTTTGTTTTGTAAACCATTTATACTGTATGAGAAGAGAATACTGATTGGTTGGCAAGTGGACTCTGATTGACAGAGATGTTGCCATGGAAAATGCACCAGTGATGATGACTGACAGTTAACTGCCAAGCATTGTTTGAAATTGAAACCAGGCAACCCTAATTTGGTCAAGGCATTGCCTTGAGGAATGAACCAGTGAATGGCTGTCACTTATTTTATTTTGCTTAGCTGAAACAGGCATCTTCTTTTAATTCCAGACTTTTTTTTAATTGAATTCAAATTCCACCATGGTGGGAATTGAACCCAGGTCCCCAGAGCACTACCTAGGTCTCAGGATTACCAGCCCAGTGACAATACCACAATGCCACCACCTCCTTGAAAGAAGAAATCTTCACTGCCTCTGGGTTGACCCTTAATTGCTCTCTGAAATGGCCCAGCAAGCACTCAGTTGTATCAAAAAGGAAGTATAAAAGAAATGAATAATCTTCATGCGCTTCAGTGGTTCAAGAAGGTTGTTCACCACTAAGAGTATAGGAAGTAAGAGCTGGAGTAGACATTCATCTCTTTAGTACTACTCCATCATTCAATAAGATCAAGGCTGGTCATCCTCCTCAAACTTAGCTTCCGGCACTATCCCGACATCTCTTAACTTCCTTCATATCCCAAAAATCTATTGACCCCTGCCTCACTACCACGAGCAATGGCAATTAAGGATGGACAATAAGTGCTGGCCTTGCCAACGATGCCTCGATCGTGTGAATGAATAGTTAAAAAAAACTCCACTTCGTAGTGAGATTCTTAGCCGAACACCAGTTCGAAACTGGGCATGGACGATATGGCCTGAGGTGGTCTGAGAGAGATTTTCCAGAATATCTTCGCCTCATTAGCCCTGGGTTTTTTCCTTCAATTCCTTTGCTTCCCCGTGGAGATGGTGGGTGGGGAGGGTGTTGGGGGAAGGTGGGGGGCTGGTGCAGGGGCAGGAACGAGGTAGGAACAATTAGTTCTGCCATCATGGTTTGGGGCAGGATTGATACCTGTTTAGGATGTCGGTTAAAAGCTGAAGCTAACCAGACAAAACTAATATACCGATATTAAAAACAAAAAACTGCAGATGCTGGAAATCCAAAACAAAAACAGAAATACCTGGAAAAACTCAGCAGGTCTGGCAGCATCGGCAGAGAAGAAAAAAGTTGATGTTTCGAGTCCCCCCACACCCCCCCTACTTCTCTCCCCCCACCCCCCCCACCTTAAACCAGCTTATATTTCACCCCTCTCCTAATATTACTCAGTTCTGTTGAAGGGTCATGAGGACTCGAAACGTCAACTCTTTTCTTCTCCACCGATGCTGCCAGACCTGCTGAGTTTTTCCAGGTAATTCTGTTTTTGTTAAAGCTAATATACCGTTGTGTTTGAGGACTATTCACCTTAACCTAACCCAGAGCAAATGAATGAGGCTATCGTGAAGGGGAAGGCAGGGAGAAGAGCTGAATAAATTATGGTAAATGTTCAACGAGGCAAACCCTGAAAATTCATCAATGGTAAAACAGCTTCATAGGTCCAGAGATCAGAAATTAGAACGTGCGAAAATGAAATTCGGAATAGAAAGCAGAGATAACTTCCTTACATAAAGGTTAATGAATATCTGGAATGAGTGACTCAGTTGGCAGCACTTGGACCTCCCAGTGGTAAAGAATGTAGGTTCACGTCCTGCTGAGGGCTGAAATATGTGATGGATAGTTACTACTTCAGTGACAGGGAAAACACTGTTAGAGGTGTCAGTTTTCCACTTAAACTCAAACCACGGTGCAGTCTGCATGCCCCAGATGGATGCCAAAGATCCCAGTGGAGTTATTTCAGCACGATGTACTGTTTGTACTTATCTTTAGATGTGGGTAGCAGTGACAAGCTAATAATTAAGGCGAGGGAAACCTTTTAACTGTTCTCAAAAAGTCGTGGTCTTAAAAAAAGGTCCCTGCATTAACGTTGTCTTTATCATGTTATAAACTTAAAGGGCAGAATTTTCCCATTGACGGCTGGAGTGGGACCCACATGCCAACACGTAAAATGACGCATGGTGATATAGGGTGAGCGTCCCAATGTCACCGCACGCCATCGGGATATTTCATTGGGCGGGTGAGTGATGCTCTCCGATATGCGCCTGCCATTAATTAACAGGCCGCTCTAGGCTCTTGGGGCACCGATTGATGGTGATTTTTCAGTGTCCGTGTGATCTTCAGGTCGTCGCCCGGGCGCAACAGGCGGGCGGGTAGGAGACATTTGTACAAACCTCATCCACGGGTGGGATAAGAGGGCTCAGTGGGGTCGTGAGTGTGCCCTGTCAAATATTTAATTTGGAAAGTCACTGATACCTGCCTGTGTGAGCTGCAATACTTCAAAACACACACCAGATGCTTGGTCTGGACTCACAAGCTTCAGGTCAGCTCTCTGCAGTGAAGAATCTTTCTGGGCCTGCAGGTTTCAGGAAGCCTTCCCTTAGCCTGGGAATGGGATTTGTACTCTCCACTGGAGGCACCTCCTCTGAGGAGGAAGGGAGGGCCAGAGGGGGGAGGAGGCCAGGAGTGCACAATCAGCCTCTAGGGGAGCCACCTTTGGGAGGATAGGTGCAGGCACAAGGGGCACAGGGCCAAGAGGTTGTCCAAGGTGGAAGGGGCCACAGAAAATGCCACTATCCTGCTACCAGGGTTTACAGGCGGCGAAGCAGCTACCTCAATATGACTGAGGTGCAGTGCCGAAGGAGGCTCCGTCTCTCAAGGGAGACAGTCAACTATATCTGTCAGATGATTCATCCTGAGATCTCCGCTAACTGTGGGGGTGGACACCCCATGCCAGTGGCTCTGAAGGTCACAGCTGCCCTCAACTCCTACACCCCTGGATTCTTCCAGGGCTCGGTGGGTGATCTTTGTGGTTTCTCCCAGTCAGCTGTCCACACTTGTGTCAAGCAGGTTACAGACACTCTGTTCAGATGGGCATTGACCTTCATCCACTTCCTCTGGGACCAGGCCAGCCAGAGAGAGTGAGCCAGAGGCTTCACGGCCATTGCTGTCTTCCCCCGTGTCCAGGGTGCTATAGACTGTACACATGTGACCATCAAGGCGCCAGCAGGTGAGCCCGGTGCCTTCGTCAACAGGAAGGGCTTCCACTCCATGAATGTGCAGATAGTGTGAGATCACAGGAGGCTGATTCTACAAGTCTGTGCAAGGTACCCAGGCAGCTCCCACGACACCTACATCCTCAGACACTCCCAGGTGCCGGGGCTCTTCAGTGCTCCAGCCCGGCTGGATGGATGGCTGCTGGGTGACAAGGGCTATCCCCTCAGAAGGTGGCTCATGATGCCTCTCCGCCATCCAATAACAGAAGCTGAGCAACGGTACAATAGGAGCCAGGGCACCACAAGGGCTGTCGTGGAGAGAACAATCGGTTTCTCAAGATGGACTTCTGATGCCTGGACCGCTCAGGGGGTGCACTCCAGTACCCCCCAGATCACGTCTCGGTATAGTGGTTTCATGCTGCACTCTCCACAATCTTGCACTAGAAAGGGGGGATGCAGCTGACGATGAAGACATCGAAGCATTGGCTGCAGCTGCACACGATGAGTCCAGCAGTGAGTCCGAGGGTGATCATGCACAGGAAAATGCTGAGAGGGGAGACGCTGATCAAGGCATACTCCAGGGAGGCTGGTGCTGCCCCCTCGCTGGGAGTGGTATCTGAGACAGCTGCTGACTCTGCTGTCCTGTTGGCCTCGATGACCTTGGCGATCGTCCTCTGGCCCGTGGAGCCTGTGCTGGCCCCGCCTGGGAGGGAGCTGCCAGTTCCACAGCTGGCATCTCCCCAGTTGTTACAGCCTCACCAGATGCTACAGTCACTGACAGAGGGGCACAGGAGCTGCTGCCTTCATCTGGAGCGCCCTGAGAGGTGCCCGCAGAGACAAGACGCAGCTGCTGCGCTGACGTGAGGTCACTTCAGAACTTCCTGCTCACCGTAGATGGATGGAAAACTTGATGCCCAGACCATCTCTTACAGTGGCACTGACCAGCTGAGGTCAATGCTGATGTGAGGGCTTGCTGTTCCGAGTGCATCACCAGGAAGCCCTGATGGGTCTCCTGGAGGAGCCTCTCCATGAGAGTCACCACTCTCTCCATGGAGGACGCATGGCGCTCGGACATGAGGCTCATCGCTTCGGCGATGGTCCGTGTAGACTCCTCCACCACGGAGACCAAGCCAAGCAGAGCCTCATGTATCTCCCCCAGATGCTCCCACACACCCGGCCACATTTCCTGCAGCTGCTGCGTCGCGGACGACTCCAGAGGGACATCATCAGGCACCAACTGAGCATGTGCCTGGTCCCCTGCAGCCCTCTGACTGCTGGCGCCATGGGCACTCTCTGTCTCTGCCAGCTCCTCCAGCGAGTGTGAAGTGCCCTCACCGCTGTGCCCCGGGACACTTGCCGATGTTCTAATTCCCACCGAGGTGCCAGTATCTGCGCTGGTACCTGCCTGGCAGAGATGGTGTGACACTGGTGAGACTTCAGGGCCCTCAGGTGTGAGAGGGGGTCCCTGCTGCTCCTCCTCCCAGCCCTGCTCTGTTGATGCTGAAAGGAAGAACAAGGACATTGGATCAGTTACAGTGGAGACAATGTCAATGTGTATCCCTGTCCCCTGGATCATTATGGGCTCATCCTTCCATAAGCAATGGTCAAGCCATGTTGCAAACTTCAATCTCTGAACATTCAGCACTGCCATGGCTGCTGGGAGGACAATGGTGACCTCAGTGCTGGGCAAACTTACCTGCCCGTGGCACCCCAGCCTCACCCACACCGTGGACCTGGGCACATGGCACCTGTCCAGATCGAGGACCTCCTGCTTGAACCGGCTAAACGTTGCCACCTGGGCCGGCCCTCCGCCAGTCCCCACACACTCTGCCGTGTTATGAGCATTCTTCTCCTGAGAAGGAGAGAGGAGCATTGATTGGTGCTAATTGTACCTGGACTCTCTTTGCGGACGGCCCACCCCAACCAGAGTGGGACATATCCGGGCTCCAGTGCCTCCTCACCCCACTGCTCCTCACACAAAGATGCTGGGCCTGTCTCTACCACCCCCCCCTCCGGCCACCCACCCCCAACCCCCCCCACCCTCCCCACCCATTCACTTGGCCACTATGTCATATTTGGCACCACACGGTCTAACCTTCCATAACAAGGAGGCGCAGGCACATGGAGCACAGAGGGAAGCAGATCGATCGGTGCCAACACCATCTTGAAGCTCCCCTCCCAGCATCTCATCGCCCTAACTTGGACATGTCCTGGAGTTCCAGCTCTGCGCCCGGGTGCAGCTCCTCCAGGTCGCCCCCAAAACAGTCATGTGGGTCTGAGTGTACCACACGCTGCGGGGGCAGAACCCATCTCATCACCACCCTCTCAGGGTGACCTCGGCATGGGCAATATCTGCTGGCCCACCCAGCGAAGGACACAGGCTGTCAATGGTTCAATGCAGTCACCACACTCAGACTTTACAGGGAGGGGTGGGCAGGGTGGGGGGCACTAGGGGGAAAGCCTACCTGCTGGGTTAAGTGACCAATGCCAACATGGTCCTCACCCTACCTGAGTGCAACAGGTCGGTTGAAGCACTTGCGACACTGGACACAGGTGCTCCGCACCACAGCGCGAGAGCTCACCACCTCCTCCCAGGCACGTTTGGTCATGTTGGGGGGGCGGGTGTCCTCCTCACCTCCTCCCCCTGTCCTGGGGTATCAAGGCCTCCCACCAAGCTGCCACCCCCTTGAGGAGGGCAGCAAGGCAACCATCTGAAAAACGAGGGGCACAGTGCCCCCCACCCCCTGCCCTACCCTCCTGCCTGGCCTGCTCACCAGCAGCGCCGTGTCAGGAGCCGTGTTTGACAGCCTTTTATAAACAGGCCGCACGGGTCACCATTGGACCCGGCGTCCATTGCAGTCCCACTACCGCCCGCCCACTTCCGCTGTCCTTAGGAGCTGAGATTCACGCTCAGGTCCGCCTGCATAAAATGGCAGCACGGGCAGGGATAGGGCCTGCGCCTGCCCACTCCCACTCCACTCACCAACCAGAAAATTCTGCCCAAAATTACCCTGTTGTTGAGCTTGGAGGTCGGAAATGTCAACTCCTAATGGATCTCAGACTTTCATTTTTTTTATTCATTCATGGGGTGTGGACGTCGCTGGCTAGGCCAGCATTCATTGCCCATCCCTAATTGCCCTTGTTGAGAGGGCATCTTAAGAGTCAACCACATTGCTGTGGGTCTGGAGTCACATGTAGGCCAGACCAGGTAAGGACAGCAGATTTCCTTCCCTAAAGGACATATTCTGCAGATGCACAGGCCAGGAGCGGGTTCCATATGTGCAGGCCAGGAGAGGGTTGCACATGCGCAGGCCAGGAGAGGGTTGCACATGCGCAGGCCAGGAACGGGTTGCACATGCGCAGGCCAGGAGAGGGTTGCACATGCGCAGGCCAGGAGCGAGTTGCACATGTGCAGGCCAGGAGAGGGTTGCACATGCGCAGGCCAGGAAAGGGTTGCACATGCACAGGCCAGGAGCGAGTTGCACATGCACAGGCCAGGAGAGGATTGCACATGCGCAGGCCAGGAGAGGGTTGTACATGTGCAGGCCAGGAGCGAGTTGCACATGCGCAGGCCAGGAGAGGGTTGCACATGCGCAGGCCAGGAGAGGGTTGCACATGCACAGGCCAGGAGAGAGTTGCACATGCGCAGGCCAGGAGAGGGTTGCACATGCGCAGGCCAGGAGCGAGTTGCACATGCACAGGCCAGGAACGGGTTGTACATGCGCAGTTCTGCATCTTTAGGTTCTTCGGGCCCAGGACAGGCTCAGCACACCTGTGTATAATGAGAAAAAAACGGAAAATGGCATAATAACCTGAGTCAGGTGACTGGATATGGAGTGCCCTAGCCAGCAATTGTCCCAGTTTGGGGACAAAGGACAGGAGACAGGGAGAGGTCCCAAAGAGGGGAGAGGGGAGAAGGAATGGAGAGAAGTCCCAAAAGGAAGTCCCAGGTAAGGGACAGAGACAGGTCCCAGTTCAGTTAAGGGAAGAGAGACGAGCAGAGAAACAGGTTCCAATTAGAGAAATGGCTGCGAGGAGCACTTAAATGAAGTAGAAAATCCCTGATAATCGAAAAGGACTCAGGAGAAGCCCTGAAGATCCAAGAAGGCTGCCGAAGGTTGGTATTTCCATGTTTCTGTCCTCTTGGGCAAAAGTACACCTTTGGAGCAGTAGAGTTCTGCTTGACATGTCTGAAGCTCTGAAACTGTGTCTGTACGTTGGTGCTTGAGTGTGGATTTGGGAGTCCAGTGGAATAGAATCTCAGGAATTGAGATTGAAACCCTACAAGGTGGGCCGTTATTGATGCCATCGGAGTTGGAGTGACTTTTGGAGAGAATTCCACAACGAGATCTTTGAAGATGAAGACTGGGTTCCCTTGCAGGAGGGACGGAGTTTCAGTGAGATTGATTGACTCACAGTGTTACTGACGTCTGGGTGGGTTGTTGAGAAATCCATGGAACCTGCTTTGGTCGCATTTGGCATTTATTATACAGTATGTTGTGTTCGACCACAGTTAACTCTGAATATTAGAGCATAAGATAGATATTATAAATATTTATTTTTCTGAACTTGTATAGTAAATTTTATTTTTGTTTGTCCAAAGCCTGTGGTGTCTTATTGCTTTATTCACTTAGTAAGTGTCTTGAGTCTCAAACTTTGTCTTTAAACAAAACATTATTGGTCCCTAACTGGATATTACCAACAACTTGTGTGTCTGGCCAAGGATCATAAATAGCACATCCTCAACGCATCTCAAACTATTGTACAACCATAAATTCAGAATTATTGAATGATTACTGCACAGCAGGAGGCCATTGGGCCCATCGTGTTTGTGCTGGCTCTCTGCAAGAGTAACTGGTCCCACTCCCCAAGTCTTTTTTCCCATACCCTATTTTTTTTTCTTATTTTTAGGTGCTTTTCCATTGCCCTTTTGAAATCCATGTTTCCACCGTACTCTTGGGTGGTGAATTCCAGATCCTAACCATTCTCGGTAAAAAAATCTTTCCCTCACCTTACCAGTTCTTTTGCCATTCACCTTGTATCAATGTCCTCAGGTTCTCGATCCTTCCGCCAAATGTCAACAGTTTCTCTCTATCAATTCCTATAGATCGCTCACTATTTTGAACACCTTGGTCAAGTCTCCTCCCAACCTTTTCTTCTCAAAGGAGAAAGGCCCCGGCTCCTTCAATCTACCCAGGCATCTAAAGTCCCCCCGTCCCTGGAACTATTCTCATGGATGTTGCTTTCTGCACCTTCTCTCGAGCCATTTAATTCTTTATTTGAATTACAACATTGTTGTTACGTAGGCAGTTGTGGGAAATCAACCTGGGCATAGCAAGATCCCAAAAATTGTAATAAGGTGAGTGGCTCATTAATTTGCATTTGAGGCTATTGCTTCAGGGTATTGAATGCTAACCAGAGTACTGGAAGGACGTCCAGCTCTTTTTCAGAGGGTGTCATGAGCTCTTTTACGTCCACCAGATCAGGCAGATTGGGGTCCTCAGTTTAAAATTGTACCCAACATTAGTGCCTCTGACAATGCAGCACTCTCTCAGTACCACACTGGTCTTCTCCTAGATGATGCGAGCTCACAACTTCTACGAAGATATGCAAACCAGGGCGCCTAACAGACTTGAACAAACTGCTAGGCTTAAATATTCCAATGTCCAACGTAGCGAAACCTGAACTTAAGCTTGTGTTGCGTGTTGGGACCGTGTGGAAGTCCTGGTGTACATAGATGCAATGTAATTGCCCCGAGATTTTAAACATCCGATGGCTAATTTGCACTGTTTGGGACTCTTTGCAAATGTCTGCGTCTCTGAGCTCATGCCAGAGACTTGGGTCAGATATGCGGGACTTACCCAGATATACCGAGGAAAAGTTACACTGGTTAATAACTCCGTGATTAGCCAGTGTAACTGGACTGAGCACCACAACTGAACACGCCAATCATTCCCTCCCAACCTGACCCGACACACTGTCCCATCATCAACCTCTGATCCAATTATCCTCAAATCTGACCCAACTACCCCCTGTCTCAACTACTATCCCAACCTGACCTGAGCTAACTACCTCCCCACCCCAGCAGACTACTTGATTCAACTTGTTTTTAATTTATTCAGGGGATGTGGGCATCACTGGCTGGGCCAGCATTTATCGCCCATCCCTAATTGCCCCTTGAGAAGGTGGTGGTGAGCTGCCTACTTGAACCGCTGCAGTCCCTGTGCTGTAGATATAACTGCAGTCACCTGACTACACTCCAACATGAATCTATTACCCCCCTGCACCCCAACCCCCGATCTGACCCATTTGCTCCTGACCCAATTGCCCACTCACCCAATCACTCACTCACTCACTCACCCCCTCACCCACCCACCCTCGCACCCACCCACCCACCAATTCACCCACCCACTCATTCACCCACCCACTCACTCACCCACCCACTCTCTCACACACTCAACCACACCCTCACCCACCCACTCTCATTCCCTCACCCACCCACTCCCTCACGAACTCAACCGACACCTCACCCACGCACTCTCAACCCCCCACCCACCCACTCATTCACCCACCCCCTCACTCACCCACCCCCTCACTCACCCACCCACTCCCTCACGCACTCAACCACCCCCTCACCCACCCGCTCTCACCTCTCATCCACCCACTCACTCACCCGCCCTCTCACGCATTCATCCATCCACCCCCTCTCACCCGCTCATTCACCCATCCACCCACGCACTCATCCCCTCACCCACCCACTCATTTACCCACTCACTCACCCACCCTCTCACTTGCTTACCCCCCCCACTCACTCATCCACCCACCCCCTCTCACCTGCTCATTCATCCACCCACCCACTCACTTACCCACCTGCTCACCCACCCACTCACTCACTCACCCTTTCACTCGTCCATTCACTAATTCATTAAAAGACCTGAAGCCTTTAAAAACTTACCTGAACACAGCAGCTAGGGCCTCAAAAAGGGGGGTCTGTCTTCTCTGTCCCTGACTCTCCTGTGTCAGCCGCTGGCATCACCCTGAAGAGTTTGCGCTGGCTCATTGCTGTTTCAGACCGAATTCTAAAACCCAACTGAAAATGGGCAGGTCCATCGGGGAACAGAGAAGTTCACATGCAATGCTGCTGGACCAGGAGAGCCTTTTGCGATTTTAATGGGGGCGTGAAGCTGTTTATAGCTCTTGAGGCTTCCTCTCTTTCTCTTCTTTAATTAGTCTCCCTGTTAATCTTGCTGCTCATTCAGCTGAAAGAATGAATGGAGCTTTGAATGATTTCTAGTGGAGAATGCTCTTCAATCTACCCCGCTTAACATGATGCATGAAGTTCATCCCTCACTAGGCATCTAAATGAAAGCTTTTGGGTTATTATCTGAACACAATCTCTTCATAACACAAACCTACTTTTGTCCTAACAACCTTTAAAGAAACAACAAGTGAAAGTGATTCTTCATCTGCTAGAGTCTGCGGCTTATCAAATAGAAATCTAATCAGGCACTCTCTGACCTGAGCCTCATGTTGCGGAGGCTGAACTGTATATCATCCCGTGTAACACGCCTATAAATCTTTGTTTCATTATGACTGCCTGGTATAGATTCCAAACGAACATCTGGATTCATCGAGGGCAGAATTTTTCGCTCGGTGTGCGGGCGCACATCTGGCAGACTTGAGCATGAAATAGCGCACGATGGTGTCGGGCGAGCATCCCCACATCATCGCGCACTTGGACGTTATTTCAGTCGGCAGGCGCGAGCGAGAGTCAGCAGTGCACTTGCCAACAGTTAAGAGGCCTTTTAAGGCCATTAAATTGTCGATTAACAGGGATATTTCGCTGCCCGTCCAACCTTACAGTTGGCAGGCTGGCAAATCACTCAGACGGCCTTTGCATTTTTCAGGAAACCTCATCCAAGGGCTGGATGTCACATTAGGGGACATGTTTTATTACATTTTTATTCTCTTTCTTTTTTAGCAACGCTTCATCTCCCTGAGGCAGCTCTGTGCCTCGGGGAGATTCTGAAGCGCTCACTAGCGAGCATGAGTGAAGTTCGTGTCTGACCAGCTCACCCTCCTCCTCACCCAAACCCCGCACAGACAGCGCTGAGCACTGCCGCACGGGTTTCACGCTGGGCGAGCTTTAATTGGCCCGTTGGTGTGAAATCGCGGTCCGGTGCCAATGGTGGGTGGCGGTCGGCTCCATCACTGCCCCTGCTGAGCTGGCCCGACACGGGCAAAATCCTGTTGACCTTTAACAAGAGCAATTTTCCAAGGCTGAATTCTAAAAAAAATGTCCGTTTGATTCACTCTGCAGCATTCAAATAAATCCACTGAGTGCATGTATCATAAAGAGATAAAAAGAAAGAACTTGCATTGATAGAGAGACTTTCATGACCCCAGCTTATCCTAAAGTACCTCACAGACAAGGAACCAGGCAACTGGTTAAGTTTCCATTGACTGCATCTTCAAAACCTGCAACCTCTACCACCAAGAAGGACAAGGGCAGCAGATACTTGGCAACACCACCACCTGGAAGTTCCCCTCCAAGACACACACCACCCTATCTTGGAAATATATCGCTGTTCCTTCACTTCATTTCCTTCAAAACCCTGGAACTCCCTCCCTAACAGCACTGTGGATGTACCTACACCACACGGACTGCAACGGTTCAAGAAGGCAGCTCACCACCACCTTCTCAAGGGCAACTAGGGAAGATACAGTCCTGGTACTTTTACAATGCCACTGACTTTTAAAGCAAACAAAATTAAACCTCCTCATTAGGAAACTATTTATGAGAATTTGAACTGTTAACATGGATACACTGAATCTTAAGAATAACCTTCAGGAATCCTTTTTTCACAAAAGCCCTTACCTAACTAATCTTTAATTCACCACAACCACATTCCCACATTGGGATCTTATTCTCTCTGGGCTGTTGTTGAATTTGATTTATCTTAAAGCATCACTTTGCTTTGTCTATGGCTCATTCGTTAGCACTTTTGTTCCTGAGTCAGAGAGCGGGATTTTCCACACCGACCCTCCTGCCGGGATATTCCGATCCCACCACAATGGACTTCTGGTTGGGGTGCCGCCTCGCCCACAGGGGCAGGAAAAATCCTAGCCAGAAGCTTCTAGGGTCAAGCCCGGCTCCAGGATTTGAGCACAGAATCTAGGCTGGCACTTTAGTGCAGAACTGAGAAAGTGCTGCATGGTCGGCGGCGCTATTTTTCAAATGATACCTGGACCTGAGGCCCTGGCCACCCTCTCAGGTGGATGTAAAAGATCCCGTGACACTGTTTCAAAGAGGAGTTATCACCGGTCTCCTGGGCAACGTGCCGACATCAAACAACACCACAAAATCAGATTATCTGATCGTTATCACATCGCAGTTTATCCGTGTGCAAACTGGTGGTGTGCTTCATACATTCGCAACAACTCTTCAAAAAGTGCTTGAATGGCAACAAAATGCTCTGGGATGTCCAACAGACCTGAAAGATGCTCTATAAATGCAGGTCTTTCATTCTTTTATGGCAGCCACATCTTCAGGACTTGGCTGAGAAAACCTTGGGGTCGGTACTTAGCCAATCGATGCCCAGAATCCTTTGCAGCTTCATTATGGCTGACAAGGTCAATGCAGCGCGGCACATTTGAGTGTGTAGGTTTTTAAGAATAAAAACTACAGAAAAGTTTTGTGACGTGAAAATTTACCAAAGCTGCCCACTCAGGGAAGCAGCCGTCTCACCAGACGTGCCAGCAATCTGTCGCTTAATAGAGAATGGAATTTAAGATTGAAAATTGAAATGTATAAATAGCACACCTAAGAGAAATTAGCAGAGAGTTAATGGAAAGAGGGTGAAGTTCAAATTTGGTTTTATCTGCTTATATTAATATTTTATGATTTATATTGGAGGATAAATTATTTTCTAATGTTTGATTGGATTTTAATATTGTTATCAGCTTATGTGTGAGCTGAAGTTTTCAAAAACTAGTCAGTCTAGGAATACCATGACTTCCTTCAGATGCACCAGCTGTCTGAAGATTAATCGTGATGAGATTTAAAGAAAATATTTTTCCTTGAAATATTACTTGTTGAAATCTAATAACATGTCACCCTATGAACCAGCTTGGAGGAATTCCCAAAGCCTGTCTGCTGTCTACAAGGCACAAGTCAGGAGTGTGATGGAATACTCTTCACTTGCCTGGATGAGTGCAACTCCCACAACACTCAAGAAGCTCAACACCATCCAGGACAAAGCACACCGCTTGATTGGCACCCCATCCACAAACATTCACTCCCTCCACCACCGACACACAGTGGCAGCAGTGTGTACCCTCTACAAGATGCGCTGCAGGAATTCACCAAGGCTCCTTCGACAGCACCTTCCAAGCCCATGACCACTACCATCTAGAAGGACAAGAGCGGCAGATGCATGAGAACACCACTACATCCCTCCAAGCCAATCAACATCCTGACTTGGAAATATATCGCTGTTCCTTCACTGTCATTGGGTCAAAATCCTGGATCTCCCTCTCTAACAACACTGTGGGCATGCCTACACCACAGACACTGCAGCAGTTCAAGAAGGTGGTTCACCCACCACCTTCTCAAGGGCAACTAGGGATGGGCAATAAATGCTGGCCTCGTCAGCTACGCCCACATCCCAGAAACAAATTTTTAAAAACTTGGCAGTGTGACAGGGCTGAATGGACCAGCACAGATGGAATGACAATGACCCTGAGCTAAGATCCTTTTCCACTGCTATTTAGTTTGAATACTCACATTGTCAGGCTATCTGTATCATTCCCTCTTAGGTGACACACTAAATACACATCCTACCTGTCCGTTCAGTGAATGTATTGTTGTTGTAACATAAATGCATGCAAGTATTATCTTTATCTCCCAAACCACTTTGCCTCCAATTCCTTTTGCCGATAATTGGGATTCATTATTCAAACACAGCCATTTAAAAAGTCAACGGGAGTAAACTGGAACAAGCAGTTGGCAGAATGAGTTAAAGACCAACTCAGACTGAGTCCAGGGCAAAATAAGACCCAGCTCACTGGTAGTTATTGGCAACAAGGCACAATGACCAGCAATTCATCGATTTGGCTCAGAGAGTTTGTTAATAGAAATGGGGAGGGCTCACCGATACACTACAGGATGAGCCTGAGGCATAATATTAGGAGGAAGCCAAGAACCAGGAGGAAACTTTACAGCGTATTTATCAGTGCAATTCTGACATGGTTTCACGATGAACTACAGAAGAAACTTCACTCTTTATTTGCCAGTATCTTTGACAGAATTCATTTTATCTGGGTGTGCTTGATGAGGACAGTGTAGAGGGAGCTTTACTCTGTATCTAACCTCATGCTCTGCCCTGGGAGTGTTTGCTGGGGACAGTGCAGAAGGAACTTTCTACATCTAACTCCGAGTTGTACCTGCCCTGGGAGTATTTGATGGGACAGTCTAGAGGGAGCTTTACTCTGTATCTAACCCCGTGCTGTACCTGTCCTGGGAGTGTTTGATGGGGACAGTGTAGAGGGTTTACTCTGTATCTAACCCCGTGCTGTACCTGTCCTGGGAGTGTTTGATGGGGAGAGTGTAGAGGGAGCTTTACTCTGTATCTAACCCCGTGCTGTACCTGTCCTGGGAGTGTTTGATGGGGACAGTGTAGAGGGAGCCTTACTCTGTATCTAACCCCGTGCTGTACCTGTCCTGGGAGTGTTTGATGGGGACAGTGTAGAGGGTGCTTCACTCTGTATCTAACCCCGTGCTGTACCTGTCCTGGGAGTGTTTGATGGGGACAGTGTAGAGGGTGCTTCACTCTGTATCTAACCCCGTGCTGTAACTGTCCTGGGAGTGTTTGATGGGGACAGTGTAGAGGGAGATTTACTCTGTATCTAACCCCGTGCTGTACCTGTCCTGGGAGTGTTTGACGGGGACAGTGTAGAGGGAGCTTTACTCTGTATCTAACCCCGTGCTGTACCTGTCCTGGGAGTGTTTGATGGGGACAGTGTAGAGGGATCTTTACTCTGTATCTAACCCCGTGCTGTACCTGTCCTGGGAGTGTTTGATGGGGACAGTGTAGAGGGAGATTTACTCTGTATCTAACCCCGTGCTGTACCTGTCCTGGGAGTGTTTGATGGGACAGTGTAGAGGGAGATTTACTCTGTATCTAACCCTGTGCTGTACCTGTCCTGGGAGTGTTTGATGGGGACAGTGTAGAGGGAGATTTACTCTGTATCTAACCCCGTGCTGTACCTGTCCTGGGAGTGTTTGATGGGGACAGTGTAGAGGGAGATTTACTCTGTATCTAACCCCGTGCTGTACCTGTCCTGGGAGTGTTTGATGGGGACAGTGTAGAGGGAGATTTACTCTGTATCTAACCCCGTGCTGTACCTGTCCTGGGAGTGTTTGATGGGGACAGTGTAGAGGGAGATTTACTCTGTATCTAACCCCGTGCTGTACCTGTCCTGGGAGTGTTTGATGGGGACAGTGTAGAGGGAGTTTTACTCTGTATCTAACCCCGTGCTGTACCTGTCCTGGGAGTGTTTGATGGGGACAGTGTAGAGGGAGATTTACTCTGTATCTAACCCTGTGCTGTACCTGCCCTGAGAGTGTTTTATGGGACAGTGTGATGTAGTGGGAGCTTTATTTTGTCTCTAACCCCATGCTGTGTCTGCCCTGGAAGTGTTTGATGGGGTCATATAGAGGGAGCTTTATGCAGTACCTAACCCCATGCTGTAAATGCCATAATGTAGAGGGAGCTTTATTGTGTATTTAACTTATGCTGTACCCACCCTTAGGAAAGCCACACAGGACTTTGTATTTTGTGCTGCCACTCTTATGCAGGTGTATTGGAGACTGACAGTAGATGCCTGGAATGCTTATAACATGGAACAAGTGTCTCTTTGATGCACACTAAAATCAAACAAGTATTTTCTTGATCTAAAAGTTGCCAGTGTAATGCTGAAGCCAATCCAAATCTCTTTGAGCAAGTGGTCCAGCTGACAAGAGAGTGGTGCTCAAAGCGTGCAGTCACTGGGAGTCTTGAGGAACAGCTATACACACATGCCCTGGAGCTAAGGCCCAGCCTAATGTGTGACTCTACACCTGGGCTTTTGGGGCCGGAGCCTCGTGTTGCTTCGACAAGGGCATCACTTTGATGGGTGCCAATGCTACCAGGTCTAAAGCTCAGAGAGTGACATTGGCAGAGTTGGAGTCCAGGGTTATCTCTCTAGGATTGAAAAACATTCTCGAGGCCACTAGCTGTGAACTACAACCAGCATAAAAATCATATAGAAACATTGATGCAAAGCGGAGTGTTAAAACTGAGAAATCAGTTTCCTGGAACAAGAAACTTTAACTAAGATCTGATCAGCTTGTTTCCCTTTCAGTCCTTTGAGATTAGCTAGAAGCTGTGTGTCTTGTAAATGAGATATACAGATTGCAAAGGACATTAAATAATTAAAAGTGACTATCTGAAAGGCCAATGGAAAGTTATTCCAGCACTAATAATCTTATTCATGGTTTGAATTATGATCAGAGGATGCTGTACATCTTTAATCATGACTAAAGGTGAATTGTTTGACCTAGATTTCTAGAGAAGATGTAATTCTTCAGGTTTTCAGGCAAGTATTTTCTGAGAAACATTAGATTTTATTGGCAGCATGACACCAGTCAATTACTGCCTTAACAGTGCATTCCCAAATCTGTGACTTGTAAAATGCTGATTATCACTCTTCATTTCCTCTCTTGTCTCTTTTGCAGCTCCGATGTTCTTCACCTTCCTCCTCCCCTTCGCATCCTCCTTTACTCAGGCACTCAGTTTTTCATTTGTGCCTCAGTGCGTCTGAATGTTTGAGGCCTTTTATGATTTATTTATAGGATGTGGGCTTCACTGGCTAGACCAGCATTTGTTGCCCATCCCTAATTGCCCCTGAGAAGGTGGTGCATACACCCGCAATGCTGTTAGGGAGGGAGTTCCAGGATTTTGACCCAGTGACAGTGAAAGAACGGTGATATATTTCCAAGTCAGGATGGTGAGTGGCTTGGAGGGGAACTTGCAGGTGGTGGTGTTCCCATCTATCTGCTGTCTTTGTCCTTCTAGATGGTAGAGATTGCAGGTTTGGAAGGTGCTGTCGAAGGAGCCTTGATGATTTGCTGCAGTGTATATTCCAAAAGGTACACACTGCAGTCATTGTGCTAGTATTTGCACACGTGAATGTGTTTGTGTGCGTGTTTGCACGTGTATTGTGTGTTTTTGTGCGTATATATTTGTGTGCGTGTACTGGTGTGTGTGTTTGTTTGAGTGCATGTCTGTTTGTGTATGTGTTTGGGTGCATGTGTGTTTTGTATGCATGAATGTATGTTTGCTCTATATGTGTGTTTCTGTGTATGTGTGATTTGTGCGCGCTTGTGTGTTTATTTGTGTGTGATTTGTGTGTGCATGCATGTTTATTTGTGTGTATGATTTGTGTGTGCATGCGTGTTTATTTGCGTGTGTGATTTGTGTGTGCATGCGTGTTTATTGGTGTATGTGATTTGTGTGCATGTGTGTTTATTTGTGGGTGTGATGTGCATGCATGTGTGTTTATTTGTGTGTGTGATATGTTTGTGCATGTGCGTTTATTTGTGTATGTGATTTGTGTGTCCATGTGTGTTTATTTGAGGGTGTGATGTGTGTGTGCATGCGTGTTTATTTGTGTGTGTGATTTGTCTGTTCATGCATGTTTATTTGTGTGTTAATTTGTGTGTGCATGCGTGTTTATTTGTGTGTGCATGTGTGTTTATTTGTGTATGTGAGTTGTTTGTGCATGTGTGTTTATTTGTGTATGTGATTTGTGTGTCCATGAGTGTTTATTTGTGGGTGTGATGTGTGTGGGCATGCATGTTAATTTGTGGGAGTGATGTGCGTGCATGTGTGTTTATTGCTGTGTGTATGATTTGTGTGTGCATGTGTGTTTATTTGTGTGATGATTTGTGTGTGAATGTGTGTTTAATTGTGGGTCTGTTATTTGTGTGCATGTGTGTTTATTTGTGTGATGATTTGTGTGTGAATGTGTGTTTAATTGTGGGTCTGTGATTTGTGTGCATGTGTGTTTATTTGTATGTGTGTGAAGTGTGTGCATGTATGTTTATTTGTGTGTGTGATTTGATTGTGCATGTATGTTTATTTATGTGTGTGATTTGATTGTGCATGTATGTTTACTTGTGTGTGTGATTTGTGCATGCATGTGTGTTTATCTGTGTGTGTGATTTGTTTGTGCATATGTATTTATTTGTGTGTGTGTGATTTGTGTGTGCATGTGTGTTTATCTGTGTGTGTGATTTGTGTGTGCATGTGTGTTTATTTGTATGTGTGTGATGTGTGTGCATGTGTGTTTATTTGTATGTGTGATTTGTTTGTGCATGTATGTTTACTTGTGTGTGTGATTTGTGCGTGCATGTGTGTTTATCTGTGTGTGTGCTTTGTGTGTGCATGTGTGTTTATTTGTGTGTGTGATGATTTGTGTGCATGTGTCTTTATTTGTGGGTGTGATTTGTGTGTGCATGTGTGTTTATTTGTGTGTGCGAAATGTGTGTGCATGTGAGTTTATTTGTGTGTGGGATGCATGTGCATGTGTTTATTTGTGTGTGCATGTCTATTTATTTGTGTCTGTTTTGTGTGTCGATGTGTGTTTATTTGTGTGTGATTTTTCTGTATTTGTGTGATTATTTGTGTGTGAACTTTTTGTGCATGCATGTTTATTTGTATGTGTGATTTGTTTGTGTTTATTTGTGTGTGTGATTTGTATGTGCATGTATGTTTATTTGTGTGCGATTTGTCTGTGTATGTGTGTTTATTTGTATGTGTGATTTGTGTGTCATATGTGTTTATTTGTGTGTGATTTGTCTGTGCATGTGTGTTTAGTTGTGTGTGATTTTTGAGTGCATGAGTGTTTATTTATGTGTTTGTTGTGTGTGCATGTGTGTTTATTTGTGTGTGTGATTTTTTTGTGCATGTTTTTTGATTTGTGCGTGTGTGATTTGTTTTTGTATGTGTTTTTATTTGTGTGTGCGGTTTGTGTGTTCATTTGTGTTTTTTTGTGTGTGATTTGTGTGGGATGTGTGTTTATTTGCATGTGTGATTTGTGTGTCATGTGTGTTTATTTGTGTGTGTGTGATTTGTGTGTGCATGTGTGTTTATTTGTGTTTGATTTGTATGGGCATGTGTGTTTATTTGTGTGTGATTTGTGTGTGTATGTGTGCTATTTGTCTGTGTGTGATTTGTGTGTGCACGCATGCTTAATTGTGTGTGTGACTTTTTTGTGCATGTGTGTTTATTTGTGTGTGCAATTTGTGTGTCATGTGTGTTTATTTGTGTGTTATTTTGTGTGTGCATGTGTGTATATTTGTGTGTGACTTGTGTGTGTATGTGTGCTTATTTGTGTGTGTGTGATTTTTTGTGCAAGTTTGTTTATTTGTGTGTGTGATTTCTTTGTGCATGTGTGTTTATTTGTCTGCGTGATTTGAGTGCGCATGTGTGTTTATTTGTGGGTGTGATTTGTGTGTGCATGTGAGTTTATTAGTGTGTGATTTGTGTGTGTATGTGTGTTTATTTGTGTGTTTATTTGTGTGCGCATGTGTGTTCATTTGTGGGTGTGATTTGTGTGTCATGTGTGTTTATTTGTGTGCATGAATTTTTTGTGCATGTGTGTTTATTTGCGTGTGTGATTTGTGTGTGCATGTGTGCTTATTTCTGTGTGCATGTGTGTTTACTTGTGTGTGATTTGTGCGTGTATGTGTGTTTATTTGTGTGTGTGTGATTTGTGTGTGCATGCGTGTTTATTTGTGTGTGTGTTTTTTTGTGCATGTGTGTTTATTTGTGTGTGCAATTTGTGTGTCATGTGTGTTTATTTGTGTGTGATTTGTGTGTGCATGTGTGTTTATTTGTGTGTGATTTGTGTGTGTATGTTTGCTTATTTGTGTGTGTGTGATTTCTTTGTGCATGTGTGTTTATTTGTGTGCGTGAATTTTTTGTGCATGTGTGTTTATTTGCGTGTGTGATTTGTGTGTGCATGTGTGCTTATTTCAGTGTGCATGTGTGTTTACTTGTGTGTGATTTGTGCGTGTATGTGTGTTTATTTGTGTGTGTGTGATTTGTGTGTGCACGAGTGTTTATTTGTGTGTGTGTTTTTTTGTGCATGTGTGTTTATTTGTGTGTGCAATTTGTGTGTCATGTGTGTTTATTTGCGTGTGATTTGTGGGTGCATGTGTGTTTATTTGTGTGTGATTTGTGTGTGTATGTTTGCTTATTTGTGTGTGTGTGATTTCTTGTGCATGTTCGTTTATTTGTGTGTGTGATTTCTTTGTGCATGTGTGTTTATTTGCCTGTGTGATTTGAGTGCGCATGTGTGTTTATTTGTGGGTATGATTTGTGTATACATGTGTGTTTATTTGTATGTGTGTGAAGTGTGTGCATGTATGTTTATTTGTGTGTGTGATTTGTTTGTGCATGTATGTTTACTTGTGTGTGTGATTTGTGCATGCATGTGTATTTATCTGTGTGTGTGATTTGTTTGTGCATGTGTATTTATTTGTGTGTGTGTGATTTGTGTGTGCATGTGTGTTTATTTGTGTGTGTGATTTGAGTGTGAATGTGTGTTTATTTGTGGGTGTGATGTG
Organism: Carcharodon carcharias; assembly: GCF_017639515.1. NCBI lineage: Eukaryota > Metazoa > Chordata > Chondrichthyes > Lamniformes > Lamnidae > Carcharodon > Carcharodon carcharias. The sequence goes on from NC_054497.1 coordinate 1,365,909, forward strand.
TGTGTGCATGTGTGTTTATTTGTATGTGTGTGATGTGTGTGCATGTGTGTTTATTTGTGTGTGTGATTTGTTTGTGTATGTATGTTTACTTGTGTGTGTGATTTGTGCGTGCATGTGTGTTTATTTGTGTGTGTGATTTGAGTGTGAATGTGTGTTTATTTGTGGGTGTGATGTGTGTGTGCATGTGTGTTTATTTGTATGTGTGTGATGTGTGTGCATGTGTGTTTATTTTTGTGTGTGATTTGTTTGTGCATGTATGTTTACTTGTGTGTGATTTGTGCATGCATGTGTGTTTATCTGTGTGTGTGATTTGTTTGTGCATGTGTATTTATTTGTGTGTGTGTGATTTGTGTGTGCATGTGTGTTTATTTGTGTGTGTGATTTGAGTGTGAATGTGTGTTTATTTGTGGGTGTGATGTGTGTGTGCATGTGTGTTTATTTGTGTGTGTGATGTGTGTGCATGTGTGTTTATTTGTGTGTGTGATTTGTTTGTGCATGTGTGTTTATCTGTGTGTGTGCTTTGTGTGTGCATGTGTGTTTATTTGTGTGTGTGATGATTTGTGTGCATGCGTCTTTATTTGTGGGTGTGATTTGTGTGTGCATGTGTGTTTATTTGTGTGTGTGATTTGTGTGTGCATGTGTGTTTATTTGTGTAATTTGTTTGTGCATGTGTGTGTATTTGTTTGTACATATGTGTTTAATTTTGTGTGTAATTTGTGTGTGCATGTGTGTTTATTTGTGTGTGTGATTTGTTTGTGCACGTGTGTTTATCTATGTGTGATTTGTGTGTGAATGTGTGTTTATTTGTGTAATTTGTTTGTGCATGTGTGTGTATTTGTTTGTGCATATGTGTTTAATTTTGTGTGTAATTTGTGTGTGCATGTGTGTTTATTTGTGTGTGATTTGTTTGTGCATGTGTGTTTACTTGTGAGTGTGATTTGTTTGTGCATGTGTGTTTATTTGTGTGTGTGATTTGTGTTTGAATGTGTTTATTTGTGTGTGCGAAATGTGTGTGCATGTAAGTTTATTTGTGTGTGGGATGCGTGTGCATGTGTTTATTTGTGTGTGCATGTCTATTTATTTGTGTCTGTTTTGTGTGTCGATGTGTGTTTATTTGTGTGTGATTTTTCTGTATATGTGTGTTTATTTGTGTGTGAACTTTTTGTGCATGCATGTTTATTTGTATGTGTGATTTGTTTGTGTATTTGTGTTTATTTGTGTGTGTGATTTGTATGTGCATGTGTGTTTATTTGTGTGCGATTTGTCTGTGTATGAGTGTTTATTTGTATGTGTGATTTGTGTGTCATATGTGTTTATTTGTGTGCGATTTGTCTGTGCATGTGTGTTTAGTTGTGCGTGATTTGTGAGTGCATGAGTGTTTATTTGTGTGTTTGTTGTGTGTGCATGTGTGTTTATTTGTGTGTGTGATTTTTTTGTGCATGTTTTTTGATTTGTGCGTGTGTGATTTGTTTTTGTATGTGTTTTTATTTGTGTGTACTATTTGTGTGTTCATGTGTGTTTTTTTGTGTGTGATTTGTGTGGGATGTGTGTTTATTTGCATGTGTGATTTGTGTGTCATGTGTGTTTATTTGTGTGTGTGTGATTTGTGTGTGCATGTGTGTTTATTTGTGTTTGATTTGTATTTGCATGTGTGTTTATTTGTTTATGATTTGTGTGTGTATATGTGCTATTTGTCTGTGTGTGATTTGTGTGTGCACGCGTGCTTAATTGTGTGTGTGACTTTTTTGTGCATGTGTGTTTATTTGTGTGTGCAATTTGTGTGTCATGTGTGTTTATTTGTGTGTTTTTTTGTGTGTGCATGTGTGTATATTTGTGTATGACTTGTGTGTGTATGTGTGCTTATTTGTGTGTGTGTGATTTTTTGTGCAAGTTTGTTTATTTGTGTGTGTGATTTCTTTGTGCATGTGTGTTTATTTGTCTGCGTGATTTGAGTGCGCATGTGTGTTTATTTGTGGGTGTGATTTGTGTACACATGTGTGTTTATTTGTTTGTGTGATTTGTTTGTGCATTTGTGTTTATTTGTGTGTGATTTGTGTGTGTATGTGTGTTTATTTGTGTGTTTATTTGTGTGCGCATGTGTGTTCATTTGTGGATGTGATTTGTGTGTCATGTGTGTTTATTTGTGTGTGTGAATTTTTTGTGCATGTGTGTTTATTTGCGTGTGTGATTTCTGTGTGCATGTGTGTTTACTTGTGTGTGATTTGTGTGTGTATGTGTGTTTATTTGTGTGTGTGTGATTTGTGTGTGCATGCGTGTTTATTTGTGTGTTTTTTTGTGCATGTGTGTTTATTTGTGTGCAATTTGTGTGTCATATGTCTTTATTTGTGTGTGATTTGTGTGTGCATGTGTGTTTATTTGTGTGTGATTTGTGTGTGTATGTTTGCTTATTTGTGTGTGTGTGATTTCTTTGTGCATGTGTGTTTATTTGTGTGTGTGATTTCTTTGTGCATGTGTGTTTATTTGTGAGTGTGATATGAGTGTGCTTGTATGTTTATTTGTGTGTTTATTTGTGGGTGTTTATTTGTGTATACATGTGTGTTTATTTGTGTGTGTGATTTGTGTGTGCATGTGTGTTTATTTGTGAGTGTGATGTGTTTGTGCATGTGTGTTTATTTGTGTGTGTGATTTGTGTGTCATGCGTGGTAATCTATATGTGATTTGCGTGTGCATGTTTCTTTATTTGTGTGTGATTTGTGTGTGTATGTGTGTTTATTTGTGTGTGTGTGTGTTTTTGTGCATGGGTGTTTATTTGTGTGTTTATTTGTGTGCTCATGTGTGTTCATTTGTGGGTGTGATTTGTGTGTCATCTGTGTTTATTTTTGTGTGTGAATTTGTTGTGCATGTGTGTTTATTTGTGTGTGATTTGTGAGTGCATGTGTGTTTATTTCTGTGTGAATGTGTGTTTACTTGTTTGTGATTTGTCTGTGTATGTGTGTTTATTTCTGTGTGAATGTGTGTTTACTTGTTTCTGATTTGTGTGTGTATGTGTGTTTATTTGTGTGTGTGTGATTTGTGTGTGCATGCGTGTTTATTTGTGTGTGTTTTTTTAGTGCATGTGTGTTTATTTGTGTGTGCAATTTGTGTGTCATGTGTGTTTATTTGTGCCTGATTTGTGTGTGTGTGTGTGTTTATTTGTGTGTGTGTGATCTTCTTGTGCATGTGTGTTTATTTGTGTGTGTGATATGGTTGTGCATGTGTTCTATTTGTGTGTGTGATTTGTGTTTCATGTGTGTTTATTTGTGTGTCTGTGATTTTTTTTGCATGTGTGTTTATTTGTGTGTGCGTGAGTGTTTATTTGTGTGCATGTGTGTTTATTTGCATGTGTGATTTGTGTGACATGTGTGTTTATTTGTGTGTGATTTGTGTGTGCATATGTGTTTATTTGTGTTTGATTGTGTGTGCATGTGTGTTTATTTGTGCGTGATTTGTGTGTGTATGTGTGTTTATTTGTGTGTGTGTGATTTGTGTGTGCATGTGTGTTTATTTGTGTGTGTGATTTTTTTTGTGCATGTGTGTTGATTTGTGTGTGATTTGTGTGCGCTTGTGTGTTCTTTTGTGTGTGCGATTTGTGTGCGCATTTGTGTTTATTTGTGGGAGGGGTTTGTGTGTTTATGTGTGTTGATTTGTGTGTGATTTGTATGTGTATGTATGTTTATTTGTGTGTGTGATTTGTTTGTGCATGTGTGTTTATTTGTGTGTGCGATTTGTGTGCACATGTGTGTTTATTTCTGGGTGTGATTTGTGTGTGCATGTGTGTTTATTTGTGTGCATGATTTTTTTGTGCATGTGTGTTTATTTGTGTGTGTGCTTTGTTTGTGCATGTGTGTTTATTTGTTTGTGTGCTTTATGTGTGCATGTGTGTTTATTTGTGGGTGTGATGTGTGTTTGCATGTGTGTTTATTTGTGTGTGTGCTTTGTGTGTTCAAGTGTGTTTATTTGTGAGTGATTTGTGTGTGTATGTGTGTTTATTTCTCTGTGTGTGATTCTTTTGTGCATGTGTGTTTATTTGTATGTTTGATCTATTTGTGCATGCGTATTTATTTGTGTATGTGATTTGTGTCAGCTTGTGTGTTTATTTGTACGTGCAATTTGTGTCCGCATGTTTGTTAATTTGTGGGAGTGATTTGTGTGTGCATGTGTGTTTATTTGTGTGTGATTTCTTTGTGCATGTGTGTTTATTTGCGCGTTTTTTGTGTGTGTATGTGTGTTTATTTGTGTGTGTGTGTGTTTTTTTGTGCATGTGTGTTTATTTGTGTGTGTGATTTGTTTGTGCATGTGTGCTTATTTGTGTGTGTGATTTGTGTGCGCTTGTGTGTTTATTTGTGTGTGCTTTGTGTGCATGCGTGTTTATTTATGTGTGTGTGATTTGTGTGTGGATGTGTGTTTATTTGTGGGTTTAATTTGTGTGCATGTGTGTTAATTTGTGGGTGTGATGTGCATGCATGTGTGTTTATTGGTGTGTGTGTGATTTGTGTGTGCATGTGTGTTTATTTGTGTATGAGATTTGTGTGCACGTGTGATTTGTTTGTGCATGTGTGTTTATATGTGTGTTGATTTGTGAGTGTATGTGTGTTTATTTGTGTGTGTGATTTGGGTGTGCGTGTGTGTTGATATATGTGTGTGATTTGTGTGTGCATGTGTGTTTGTTTGCGTGTGTGATTTGTGTGTGCTTGTGTGTTTATTTTTGGGTGTGATGTGTGAGTGCATGTGTGTTTATTTGCATGAGTGATTCATGTGTGCATGCATGTTTATTTGTTGGTGTGATTTGTGTGTGCATGTGAGTTTATTTGTGTGTGTATAATTTGTGCGTGAATGTGTGTTTATTTGTATATGTGATTTGTGTGCATATTTGTTTACTTGTATGTATGTGATTTGTGTTTGCATGTGTGTTTATTTGTGTATGTGATTTGTGTGCATGTGTGTGATTTGTGTGAGTGTATTGTTTGTGCATGTGTGTTTAACTGTGAGTGTGATTTGTGTTTGCATGTGTGTTTATTTGTGGGTGTGATGTGTGTGTGCATATGTATTAATTTGTGTCTGTGATTTGTGTGCATGTGTGTTTACTTGTGTGTGTGTGATTTGTGTGTGTATGTGTCTTTCTTTGTGTGTGTGTGATGCTTTTGTGCACGTGTGTTTATTTGTATGTGTGATTTATTTGTGCATGTGTGTTTACTTGTGCATGTGATTTGTGTCAGCTGGTGTGTTGAATTGTATGTGCGTTTTGTGTCAGCATGTGTGTTAATTTGTGGATGTGATTTGTGTGGCATGTGTGTTTATTTGTGTGTGTGATTTTTTTTGTGCATGTGTGTTTATTTGTGTGTGATTTGTGTGTGTATGTGTGTTTTTTGTGTGTGTTTGATTTTTTTGTGCATGTGTATTTATTTGTGTGTGTGATTTGTTCGAGAATCTGTATTTATTTGTGGGTGTGATTTATGTGCGCTTGTGTGTTTATTTGTGTGTGTGATTTGTGTGTGCATGGGTGTTTATTTGTGTGTGTGATTTGTTTGTGCATGTGTGTTTATTTGTGTGTGTGATTTGTGTGTCATATTTGTTTATTTGTGTGTGATTTGTGTGTGTATGTGGGTTTATTTGTGTGTGTGTGATTTTTTTTTGCATTTGTGTTTATTTGTGTGTGATTTGTTTGTGCATGCATGTTTATTTGTGTGTGTGAGTTGTGTGTGCATGTGTGTTTATTTCTGTGTGCATGTGTGTTTATTTGTGTGTGAGTTGTGTGCGTATGGTTGTTTTTTTGTGTGTGTGATCTTTTTGTGCATGTGTGTTTATTTGTGTGTGCAAATTGTGTGTCATGTGTGTTTATTTGTGTGTGAGTTGTGTGTGTATGTGTGCTTATTTGTGTGTGGTTGATTTTTTTGTGCATGCGTGTTTATTTGTGTGTGTGATTTCTTTGTGCTTGTTTGTTTATTTGTGCGTTTCTTTGTGTGCGCATGTGTGTTTATTTGTGGGTGTGATTTGTGTATACATGTGTGTTTATTTTTGTTTGTGATTTGTGTGTGCATGTGTGTTAATTTGTGTGTGTGATGTGTTTGTGCATGTGTGTTTATTTGTGTGTGTGATTTGTGTGTCATGTGTGTTAAATTGTGTATGATTTGCGTGTTCATGTGTGTTTATTTGTGTTTGATTTCTGTGTGTATGTGTGTTTACATGTGTGTGTCTGATTTGTGTGTGCATGTCTGTTTATTGGTGTGTATGTTTTTTTGTGCACGTGTGTTTATTTGTGTGTCTGATTTGTTTGTGCATGTCTGTTTATTTGTGTGTGTGATTTGCGTGCGCTTGTGTGTTCTTTTGTGTGTGCGATTTGTGTGCGCATTTGTGTTTATTTGTGGGAGGGATTGGTGTGTTTATGTGTGTTGATTTGTGTGTGATTTGTGTGTGTATGTATGTTTATTTGTGTGTGTGATTTGTTTGTGCATGTGTGTTTATTTGTGTTTGTGATTTGTTTGCGCATGTGTGTTTATTTCTGGGTGTGATTTGTGTGTGCATGTGTGTTTATTTGTGTGTGCGATTTGTGTGCACATGTGTGTTTATTTCTGGGTGAGATTTGTGTGTGCATGTGTGTTTATTTGTGTGTGTGATTTTTTTGTGCATGTGTGTTTATTTGTGTGTGTGCTTTGTTTGTGCATGTGTGTTTATTTGTTTGTGTGCTTTATGTGTGCATGTGTGTTTACTTGTGGGTGTGATGTGTGTTTGCATGTGTGTTTATTTGTGTGTGTGCTTTGTGTGTTCAAGTGTGTTTATTTGTGAGTGATTTGCGTGTGTATGTGTGTTTATTTCTCTGTGTGTGATTCTTTTGTGCATGTGTGTTTATTTGTATGTTTGATCTATTTGTGCATGCGTATTTATTTGTGTATGTGATTTGTGTCAGCTTGTGTGTTTATTTGTACGTGCGATTTGTGTCCGCATGTTTGTTAATTTGTGGGAGTGATTTGTGTGTGCATGTGTGTTTATTTGTGTGTGATTTCTTTGTGCATGTGTGTTTATTTGTATGTGTGATTTGTTTGTGCATGTGTGTTTATTTGTGTGTGTGATTTGTGTGCGCTTGTGTGTTTATTTGTGTGTGCTTTGTGTGCACATGTGTGTTTATTTATGTGTGTGTGATTTGTGTGTGGATGTGTGTTTATTTGTGGGTTTAATTTGTGTGCATGTGTGTTACTTTGTGGGTGTGATGTGCATGCATGTGTGTTTATTGGTGTGTGTGTGATTTGTGTGTGCATGTGTTTTTATTTGTGTGTTAGATTTGTGTGCACGTGTGATTTGTTTGTGCATGTGTGTTTATATGTGTGTTGATTTGTGAGTGTATGTGTGTTTATTTGTGTGTGTGATTTGGGTGTGCGTGTGTGTTGATATGTGTGTGTGATTTGTGCGTGCATGTGTGTTTGTTTGCGTGTGTGATTTGTGTGTGCTTGTGTGTTTATTTTTGGGTGTGATGTGTATGTGTGCATGTGTGTTTATTTGCGTGAGTGATTCATGTGTGCATGCATGTTTATTTGTTGGTGTGATTTGTGTGTGCATGTGAGTTTATTTGTGTGTGTATAATTTGTGCGTGAATGTGTGTTTATTTGTATATGTGATTTGTGTGCATGTTTGTTTACTTGTATGTGTGTGATTTGTGTTTGCATGTGTGTTTATTTGTGTATGTGATTTGTGTGCATGTGTGTGATTTGTGTGAGTGTATTGTTTGTGCATGTGTGTTTAACTGTGAGTGTGATTTGTGTTTGCATGTGTGTTTATTTGTGGGTGTGATGTGTGTGTGCATATGTATTAATTTGTGTCTGTGATTTGTGTGCATGTGTGTTTACTTGTGTGTGTGTGATTTGTGTGTGTATGTGTCTTTCTTTGTGTGTGTGTGATGCTTTTGTGCACGTGTGTTTATTTGTATGTGTGATTTATTTGTGCATGTGTGTTTACTTGTGCATGTGATTTGTGTCAGCTGGTGTGTTGAATTGTATGTGCGTTTTGTGTCAGCATGTGTGTTAATTTGTGGATGTGATTTGTGTGGCATGTGTGTTTATTTGTGTGTGTGATTTTTTTTGTGCATGTGTGTTTATTTGTGTGTGATTTGTGTGTGTATGTGTGTTTTTTGTGTGTGTTTGATTTTTTTGTGCATGTGTGTTTATTTGTGTGTGTGATTTGTTCGAGAATCTGTATTTATTTGTGGGTGTGATTTATGTGCGCTTGTGTGTTTATTTGTGTGTGTGATTTGTTTGTGCATGTGTATTTATTTGTGTGTGTGATTTGTGTGTCATGTTTGTTTATTTGTGTGTGATTTGTGTGTGTATGTGTGTTTATTTGTGTGTGTGATTTTTTTTTGCATTTGTGTTTATTTGTGTGTGTGATTTGTTTGTGCATGCATGTTTATTTGTGTGTGTGAGTTGTGTGTGCATGTGTGTTTATTTCTGTGTGCATGTGTGTTTATTTGTGTGTGATTTGTGTGCGTATGGTTGTTTTTTGGTGTGTGCGATTTTTTTGTGCATGTGTGTTTATTTGTGTGTGCAAATTGTGTGTCATGTGTGTTTATTTGTGTGTGATTTGTGTTTATTTGTGTGTGATTTGTGTGTGTATGTGTGCTTATTTGTGTGGTTGATTTTTTTGTGCATGTGTGTTTATTTGTGTGTGTGATTTCTTTGTGCTTGTTTGTTTATTTGTGCGTTTCTTTGTGTGCGCATGTGTGTTTATTTGTGGGTTTGATTTGTGTATACATGTGTGTTTATTTTTGTTTGTGATTTGTGTGTGCAAGTGTGTTAATTTGTGTGTGTGATGTGTTTGTGCATGTGTGTTTATTTGTGTGTGTGATTTGTGTGTCATGTGTGTTAAATTGTGTGTGATTTGCGTGTTCATGTGTGTTTATTTGTGTTTGATTTCTGTGTGTATGTGTGTTTACATGTGTGTGTCTGATGTGTGTGTGCATGTCTGTTTATTGGTGTGTATGTTTTTTTGTGCACGTGTGTTTTTTTGTGTGTGATTTGTGTGTGTATGTGTGTTTATTTGTGTGTGTGTGTTTTTCTTGTGCATATGTGTTTATTTGTGTGTGTGATTTATTTGTGCATGTGTGTTTATTTGTGTGTGTGATTTGTGTGTGTATGTGTGTTTATTTGTGTGTGTGATTTGGTGGGCATATGTCTTTATTTTTGTGTGTGCTTTTTGTGTGCATGTGTGTTTATTTGTGGGTGTGATTTGTGTGTGCGTGTGTGTTTATTTGTGTGTGTGATTTGTGTGTCATGTGTGTTTATTTGTGTGTGAGATTTGTGTGCATGTGTGATTTGTTTGTGCATGTGTGTTTATATGTGTGTTGATTTGTGAGTGTATGTGTGTTTGTTTGCGTGTGTGATTTGTGTGTGCTTGTGTGTTTATTTTTGGGTGTGATGTGTGTGTGCATGTGTGTTTATTTTTGGGTGTGATGTGTGTGTGCATGTGTGTTTATTTGTGTGAGTGATTCATGTGTGCATGCATGTTTATTTGTTGGTGTGATTTGTGTGTGCATGTGAGTTTATTTGTGTGTGTATAATTTGTGCATGAATGTGTGTTTATTTGTATATGTGATTTGTGTGCATGTTTGTTTACTTGTATGTGTGTGATTTGTGTTTGCATGTGTGTTTATTTGTGTATGTGATTTGTGTGCATGTGTGTGATTTGTGTGAGTGTATTGTTTGTGCGTGTGTGTTTAACTGTGAGTGTGATTTGTGTTTGCATGTGTGTTTATTTGTGGGTGTGATGTGTGTGTGCATATGTATTAATTTGTGTCTGTGATTTGTGTGCATGTGTGTTTACTTGTGTGTGTGTGATTTGTGTGTGTATGTGTCTTTCTTTGTGTGTGTGTGATGCTTTTGTGCACGTGTGTTTATTTGTATGTGTGATTTATTTGTGCATGTGTGTTTACTTGTGCATGTGATTTGTGTCAGCTGGTGTGTTGAATTGTATGTGCGATTTGTGTCAGCATGTGTGTTAATTTGTGGATGTGATTTGTGTGGCATGTGTGTTTATTTGTGTGTGTGATTTTTTTTGTGCATGTGTGTTTATTTGTGTGTGATTTGTGTGTGTATGTGTGTTTTTTGTGTGTGTTTGATTTTTTTGTGCATGTGTGTTTATTTGTGTGTGTGATTTGTTCGAGAATCTGTATTTATTTGTGGGTGTGATTTATGTGCGCTTGTGTGTTTATTTGTCTGTGTGATTTGTGTGTCATGTTTGTTTATTTGTGTGTGTGATTTTTTTTGCATTTGTGTTTATTTGTGTGTGTGATTTGTTTGTGCATGCATGTTTATTTGTGTGTGTGAGTTGTGTGTGCATGTGTGTTTATTTCTGTGTGCATGTGTGTTTATTTGTGTGTGATTTGTGTGCGTATGGTTGTTTTTTGGTGTGTGTGATTTTTTTGTGCATGTGTGTTTATTTGTGTGTGCAAATTGTGTGTCATGTGTGTTTATTTGTGTGTGATTTGTGTGTGATTTGTGTGTGTATGTGTGCTTATTTGTGTGTGGGTGATTTTTTTGTGCATGTGTGTTTATTTGTGTGTGTGATTTCTTTGTGCTTGTTTGTTTATTTGTGGGTTTCTTTGTGTGCACATGTGTGTTTATTTGTGGGTGTGATTTGTGTATACATGTGTGTTTATTTTTGTTTGTGATTTGTGTGTGCATGTGTGTTAATTTGTGTGTGTGATGTGTTTGTGCATGTGTGTTTATTTGTGTGTGTGATTTGTGTGTCATGTGTGTTAAATTGTGTGTGATTTGCGTGTTCATGTGTGTTTATTTGTGTTTGATTTCTGTATGTATGTGTGTTTACACGTGTGTGTCTGATTTGTGTGTGCATGTCTGTTTATTGGTGTGTATGTTTTTTTGTGCACGTGTGTTTATTTGTGTGTGTGTGATTTTCTTGTGCATGTGTGCTTATTTGTGTTTGTGATTTATTTGTGCATGTGTGTTTATTTGTGTGTGCGATTTGTGTGTGCATATGTGTTTATTTGTGTGTGTGATTTATTTGTGCATGTGTGTTTATTTGTGTGTGTGATTTGTGTGTGTATGTGTGTTTATTTGTGTGTGTGATTTGGTGGGCATATGTCTTTATTTTTGTGTGTGCTTTGTGTGTGCATGTGTGTTTATTTGTGTGTGTAATGTGTGTGTGCGTGTGTGTTTATTTGTGTGTGTGATTTGTGTGTCATGTGTGTTTATTTGTGTGTGATTTGTGTGTGTATGTGTGTTTATTTGTGTGTGTGTGATTATTTTTGCTTGTGTGTTTATTTGCGTTTGTGATTTGTTTGTGCATGTGTGTTAATTTGTGTGTGTGATTCGTGTGTGCTTGTGTGTTTATTTGTGTTTGCGATTTGTGTGCGCATGTGTGTTAATTTGTGGGTGTGATTTGTGTGTCGTGTGTTTATTTGTGTGTGTGATCTGTTTTTGTGCATGTGTGTTTATTTGCGTGAGTGATTTGTGTGTGCATGTCTGTTTATTTCTGTGTGCATGTGTGTTTATTTGTGTGTGTGATGTGTGTGCATGAGTGCTTATTTGTGTGTGTGATTTGATTGTGCGTGTTTGTTTATTTGCATGTGTGTGATTTGTTTGTGTATGTTTGTTTATTTGTGTGTGTGATTTGATTGTGCGTGTTTGTTTATTTGCATGTGTGTGTTTTGTTTGTGTATGTTTGTTTATCTGTGTGTGTGATTTGTTTGTGCATGTCTGTTTATTTGTGTGTGTGATTTGTGTGTGCTTGTGTGTTCATTTGTGTGTGCGACTTGTGTGCGCATGTGTGTTTATTTGTGGGAGTGATTTGTGTGTTTATGTGTGTTGATTTGTGTGTGATTTGTGTGTGTATGTGTGTTTATTTGTGTGTGTGATTTGTGTGCGCTTGTCTGTTTATTTGTGTGTGCGATTTGTGTGCGCATGTGTGTTTATTTGTGTGTGTGATTTTTTTGTGCATGTGTGTTTATTTGTGTATGTGATATCTGTTTGTATGTGTGTTTATTTGTGTGTGTGATTTGTTTGTGCATGTGTGTTTATTTGTTTGTGTGCTTTATGTGTGCATGTGTGTTTATTTGTGGGTGTGATGTGTGTATGCATGTCTGTTTTTTTGTGTGTGTGCTTTGTGTGTTCATGTGTGTTTATTTGTGAGTGATTTGCGTTTGTATGTGTGTTTATTTGTGTGTGTGATTTTTTTGTGCATGTGTGTTTATTTGTGTGTGTGATTTGTTCGCGAATCTGTATTTATTGGTGTGTGTGATTTATATGCGCTTGTGTGTTTATTTGTGGGTGTGATTTGTTTGTGCATGTGTGTTTATTTGTTTGTGTGCTTTATGTGTGCATGTGTGTTTATTTGTGGGTGTGATGTGTGTATGCACGTCTGTTTATTTGTGTGTGCTTTGTGTGTTCATGTGTGTTTATTTGTGAGTGATTTGCGTTTGTATGTGTGTTTATTTGTGTGTGTGTGATTCTTTTGTGCATGTGTGTTTATTTGTATGTTTGATCTATTTGTGCATGTGTATTTTTTTGTGTATATGATTTGTGTCAGCTTGTGTGTTTATTTGTATGTGTGATTTGTGTCCGTATATGTGTTAATTTGTGGGAGTGATTTGTGTGTGCATGTGTGTTTATTTGTGTGTGATTTCTTTGTGCATGTGTGTTTATTTGTGTGGTTTTTGTGTGTATATGTGTGTTTATTTGTGGGTGTGTGTGTTTTTTTTGTACATGTGTGTTTATTTGTGTTTGTGATTTGTTTGTGCATGTGTGTTTATTTGAGTGTGTGATTTGTGTGTACATGTGCGTTTATTAGTGTGTGATTTGTGTGTGCATGTGTGTTTATTTGTGTGTGTGTGATTTGTGTGTGGATGTGTGTTTATTTGAGTGTGTGATGTGCGTGCATGTTTGTTTATTTGTGTGCGTGATTTGTTTGTGCATGTGTGTTTATTTGTGCACGTGATTTGTGTGTTTATTTGTGAGTTTAATTTGTGTGCATGTGTGTTAATTTGTGGGTGTGATGTGCATGCATGTGTGTTTATTGGTGTGTGTGTGATTTGAGTGAGCATGTGTGTTTATTTGTGTATGAGATTTGTGTGCATGTGTGATTTGTTTGTGCACGTGTGTTTATATGTGTGTTGATTTGTGAGTGCATGTGTGTTTATTTTTGGGTGTGATGTGTGTGTGTATATTTGTTTATTTGCGTGAGTGATTCATGTGTACATGTGTGTTTATTTGTTGGTGTGATTTGTGTGTGCATGTGTGTTTATTTGTGGGTATAATTTGTGCGTGAATGTGTGTTTATTTGTATATGTGATTTGTGTGCATGTTTGTTTACTTGTATGTGTGTGTTTTGTGTTTGCATGTGTGTTTATTTGTGTATGTGATTTGTGTGCATTTGTGTGATTTGTGTGAGTGTATTGTTTGCGCATGTGTGTTGAAATGTGTGTGTGATTTGTGTTTGCATGTGTATTTATTTGTGGGTATGATGTGTGTGTGCATATGTATTAATTTGTGTCTGTGATTTGTGTGCATGTGTGTTTACTTGTGTGTGTGTGATTTGTGTGTGTATGTGTCTTTATTTGTGTGTGTGTGATGCTCTTGTGCATGTGTGTTTATTTGTGTGTGTGATTTGTTTGTGCATGTGTGTTTATTTGTTTGTGTGCTTTATGTGTGCATGTGTGTTTACTTGTGGGTGTGATGTGTCTATGCATGTCTGTTAATTTGTGTGTGTGATTTGTGTGTACATGTGCGTTTATTAGTGTGTGATTTGTGTGGGCATGTGTGTTTATTTGTGTGTGTGATTTGTGTGTGGATGTGTGTTTATTTGAGTGTGTGATGTGCGTGCATGTGTGTTTATTTGTGGGTGTGATGTGTGTGTGCATATGTGTTAATTTGTGTCTGTGATTTATGTGCATGTGTGTTTACTTGTGTGTGTGTGATTTGTGTGTGTATGTGTCTTTATTTGTGTGTGTGTGATGCTCTTGTGCATGTGTGTTTATTTGTGGATGTGATTTGTTTGTGCATGTGTGTTTATTTGTTTGTGTGCTGTATGTGTGCATGTGTGTTTATTTGTGGGTGTGATGTGTCTATGCATGTCTGTTTATTAGTGTGTGTGTGATTTGTGTGTACATGTGCATTTATTAGTGTGTGATTTGTGTGTGCATGTGTGTTTATTTGTGTGTGTGTGATTTGTGTGTACATGTGCATTTATTAGTGTGTGATTTGTGTGTGCATGTGTGTTTATTTGTGTGTGTGTGATTTGTGTGTACATGTGCATTTATAAGTGTGTGATTTGTGTGTGCATGTGTGTTTATTTGTGTGTGTGTGATTTGTGTGTACATGTGCATTTATTAGTGTGTGATTTGTGTGTGCATGTGTGTTTATTTGTGTGTGTGTGATTTGTGTGTGGATGTGTGTTTATTTGAGTGTGTGATGTGCGTGCATGTGTGTTTATTTGTGTGTGTGATTTGTTTGTGCATGTGTGTTTATTTGTGTGTGTGTGATTTGTGTGTGGATGTGTGTTTATTTGAGTGTGTGATGTGCGTGCATGTTTGTTTATTTGTGTGCGTGATTTGTTTGTGCATGTGTGTTTATTTGTGCACGTGATTTGTGTGTTTATTTGTGAGTTTAATTTGTGTGCATGTGTGTTAATTTGTGGGTGTGATGTGCATGCATGTGTGTTTATTGGTGTGTGTGTGATTTGAGTGAGCATGTGTGTTTATTTGTGTATGAGATTTGTGTGCATGTGTGATTTGTTTGTGCACGTGTGTTTATATGTGTGTTGATTTGTGAGTGCATGTGTGTTTATTTTTGGGTGTGATGTGTGTGTGTATATTTGTTTATTTGCATGAGTGATTCATGTGTACATGTGTGTTTATTTGTTGGTGTGATTTGTGTGTGCATGTGTGTTTATTTGTGTGTGTGATTTGTGTGTGCATGTGTGTTTATTTTTGGGTGTGATGTGTGTGTGTATATGTGTTTATTTGCATGAGTGATTCATGTGTACATGTGTGTTTATTTGTTGGTGTGATTTGTGTGTGCATGTGTGTTTATTTGTGGGTATAATTTGTGCGTGAATGTGTGTTTATTTGTATATGTGATTTGTGTGCATGTTTGTTTACTTGTATGTGTGTGTTTTGTGTTTGCATGTGTGTTTATTTGTGTATGTGATTTGTGTGCATTTGTGTGATTTGTGTGAGTGTATTGTTTGCGCATGTGTGTTGAAATGTGTGTGTGATTTGTGTTTGCATGTGTATTTATTTGTGGGTATGATGTGTGTGTGCATATGTATTAATTTGTGTCTGTGATTTGTGTGCATGTGTGTTTACTTGTGTGTGTGTGATTTGTGTGTGTATGTGTCTTTATTTGTGTGTGTGTGATGCTCTTGTGCATGTGTGTTTATTTGTGTGTGTGATTTGTTTGTGCATGTGTGTTTATTTGTTTGTGTGCTTTATGTGTGCATGTGTGTTTACTTGTGGGTGTGATGTGTCTATGCATGTCTGTTAATTTGTGTGTGTGATTTGTGTGTACATGTGCGTTTATTAGTGTGTGATTTGTGTGGGCATGTGTGTTTATTTGTGTGTGTGATTTGTGTGTGGATGTGTGTTTATTTGAGTGTGTGATGTGCGTGCATGTGTGTTTATTTGTGGGTGTGATGTGTGTGTGCATATGTGTTAATTTGTGTCTGTGATTTATGTGCATGTGTGTTTACTTGTGTGTGTGTGATTTGTGTGTGTATGTGTCTTTATTTGTGTGTGTGTGATGCTCTTGTGCATGTGTGTTTATTTGTGGATGTGATTTGTTTGTGCATGTGTGTTTATTTGTTTGTGTGCTGTATGTGTGCATGTGTGTTTATTTGTGGGTGTGATGTGTCTATGCATGTCTGTTCATTAGTGTGTGTGTGATTTGTGTGTACATGTGCATTTATTAGTGTGTGATTTGTGTGTGCATGTGTGTTTATTTGTGTGTGTGTGATTTGTGTGTACATGTGCATTTATTAGTGTGTGATTTGTGTGTGCATGTGTGTTTATTTGTGTGTGTGTGATTTGTGTGTACATGTGCATTTATAAGTGTGTGATTTGTGTGTGCATGTGTGTTTATTTGTGTGTGTGTGATTTGTGTGTACATGTGCATTTATTAGTGTGTGATTTGTGTGTGCATGTGTGTTTATTTGTGTATGTGTGATTTGTGTGTACATGTGCATTTATTAGTGTGTGATTTGTGTGTGCATGTGTGTTTATTTGTGTGTGTGTGATTTGTGTGTGGATGTGTGTTTATTTGAGTGTGTGATGTGCGTGCATGTGTGTTTATTTGTGTGTGTGATTTGTTTGTGCATGTGTGTTTATTTGTGTGTGTGTGATTTGTGTGTGGATGTGTGTTTATTTGAGTGTGTGATGTGCGTGCATGTTTGTTTATTTGTGTGCGTGATTTGTTTGTGCATGTGTGTTTATTTGTGCACGTGATTTGTGTGTTTATTTGTGAGTTTAATTTGTGTGCATGTGTGTTAATTTGTGGGTGTGATGTGCATGCATGTGTGTTTATTGGTGTGTGTGTGATTTGTGTGTACATGTGCATTTATTAGTGTGTGATTTGTGTGTGCATGTGTGTTTATTTGTGTGTGTGTGATTTGTGTGTACATGTGCATTTATAAGTGTGTGATTTGTGTGTGCATGTGTGTTTATTTGTGTGTGTGTGATTTGTGTGTACATGTGCATTTATTAGTGTGTGATTTGTGTGTGCATGTGTGTTTATTTGTGTATGTGTGATTTGTGTGTACATGTGCATTTATTAGTGTGTGATTTGTGTGTGCATGTGTGTTTATTTGTGTGTGTGTGATTTGTGTGTGGATGTGTGTTTATTTGAGTGTGTGATGTGCGTGCATGTGTGTTTATTTGTGTGTGTGATTTGTTTGTGCATGTGTGTTTATTTGTGCACATGATTTGTGTGTTTATTTGTGAGTTTAATTTGTGTACATGTGTGTTAATTTGTGGGTGTGATGTGCATGCATGTGTGTTTATTGGTGTGTGTGTGATTTGAGTGAGCATGTGTGTTTATTTGTGTATGAGATTTGTGTGCACGTGTGATTTGTTTGTGCATGTGTGTTTATATGTGTGTTGATTTGTGAGTGCATGTGTGTTTTTTTGTGTGTGTGATTTGTGTGAATGTGTGTTTATTTTTGTGTGTGTGATTTGTGTGTGCATGTGTGTTCATTTGTGACTGTGATTTGGGTGTGCATGTGTGTTGATATGTGTGTGTGATTTGTGTGTGCATGTGTGTTTGTTTGTGTGTGTGATTTGTGTGTGCATGTGTGTTTATTTTTGGGTGTGATGTGTGTGTGTATATGTGTTTATTTGCGTGAGTGATTCATGTGTACATGTGTGTTTATTTGTTGGTGTGATTTGTGTGTGCATGTGTGTTTATTTGTGGGTATAATTTGTGCGTGAATGTGTGTTTATTTGTATATGTGATTTGTGTGCATGTTTGTTTACTTGTATGTGTGTGATTTGTGTTTGCATGTGTGTTTATTTGTGTATGTGATTTGTGTGCATGTGTGTGATTTGTGTGAGTGTATTGTTTGTGCATGTGTGTTGAAATGTGTGTGTGATTTGTGTTTGCATGTGTATTTATTTGTGGGTGTGATGTGTGTGTGCATATGTGTTAATTTGTGTCTGTGATTTATGTGCATGTGTGTTTACTTGTATGTGTGATTTATTTGTGCATGTGTGTTTATTTGTGCATGTGAATTGTGTCAGCTGGTGTGTTTATTTGTATGTGCGTTTTGTGTCCGCATGTGTGTTAATTTGTGGGTGTGATTTTTTTGTGCGTGTGTTTATTTGTGTGCGATTTGTGTGTGTATGTGTGTATATTTGTGTGTGTGTGATTTTTTTGTGCATGTGTGTTTATTTGTGTGTCTGATTTGTGTGTCATGTTTTTTTTATTTGTGTGTGATTTGTGTGTGTATGTGTGTTTATTTGTGTGTGTGTGATTTTTTTTGCATGTGCGTTTATTTGTGTATGTGATTTGTTTGTGCATGTATGTTTATTTGTGTGTGTGATTTTTTTGTGCATGTGTGTTTATTTGTGTGTGTGATATCTGTTTGTATGTGTGTTTATTTGTGTGTGTGTGATTTGTTTGTGCATGTGTGTTTATTTGTTTGTGTGCTTTATGTGTGCATGTGTGTTTATTTGTGGGTGTGATGTGTGTATGCATGTCTGTTTTTTGTGTGTGTGCTTTGTGTGTTCATGTGTGTTTATTTGTGAGTGATTTGCGTTTGTATGTGTGTTTATTTGTGTGTGTGATTTTTTTGTGCATGTGTGTTTATTTGTGTGTGTGATTTGTTCGCGAATCTGTATTTATTGGTGTGTGTGATCTATATGCGCTTGTGTGTTTATTTGTGGGTGTGATTTGTTTGTGCATGTGTGTTTATTTGTTTGTGTGCTTTATGTGTGCATGTGTGTTTATTTGTGGGTGTGATGTGTGTATGCACGTCTGTTTATTTGTGTGTGCTTTGTGTGTTCATGTGTGTTTATTTGTGAGTGATTTGCGTTTGTATGTGTGTTTATTTGTGTGTGTGTGTGATTCTTTTGTGCATGTGTGTTTATTTGTATGTTTGATCTATTTGTGCATGTGTATTTTTTTGTGTATATGATTTGTGTCAGCTTGTGTGTTTATTTGTATGTGCGATTTGTGTCCGTATATGTGTTAATTTGTGGGAGTGATTTGTGTGTGCATGTGTGTTTATTTGTGTGTGATTTCTTTGTGCATGTGTGTTTATTTGTGTGTTTTTTGTGTGTATGTGTGTTTATTTGTGTGTTTTTTGTGTATATGTGTGTTTATTTGTGGGTGTGTGTGATTTTTTTTTGTACATGTGTGTTTATTTGTGTTTGTGATTTGTTTGTGCATGTGTGTTTATTTGAGTGTGTGATTTGTGTGTACATGTGCGTTTATTAGTGTATGATTTGTGTGTGCATGTGTGTTTATTTGTGTGTGTGTGATTTGTGTGTGGATGTGTGTTTATTTGAGTGTGTGATGTGCGTGCATGTTTGTTTATTTGTGTGTGTGATTTGTTTGTGCATGTGTGTTTATTTGTGCACGTGATTTGTGTGTTTATTTGTGAGTTTAATTTGTGTGCATGTGTGTTAATTTGTGGGTGTGATGTGTATGCATGTGTGTTTATTGGTGTGTGTGTGATTTGAGTGAGCATGTGTGTTTATTTGTGTATGAGATTTGTGTGCATGTGTGATTTGTTTGTGCACGTGTGTTTATATGTGTGTTGATTTGTGAGTGCATGTGTGTTTATTTGTGTGTGTGATTTGTGTGAATGTGTGTTTATTTTTGTGTGTGTGATTTGTGTGTGCATGTGTGTTCATTTGTGACTGTGATTTGGGTGTGCATGTGTGTTGATATGTGTGTGTGATTTGTGTGTGCATGTGTGTTTGTTTGTGTGTGTGATTTGTGTGTGCATGTGTGTTTATTTTTGGGTGTGATGTGTGTGTGCATATGTTTATTTGCGTGAGTGATTCATGTGTACATGTGTGTTTATTTGTTGGTGTGATTTGTGTGTGCATGTGTGTTTATTTGTGGGTATAATTTGTGCGTGAATGTGTGTTTATTTGTATATGTGATTTGTGTGCATGTTTGTTTACTTGTATGTGTGTGATTTGTGTTTGCATGTGTGTTTATTTGTGTATGTGATTTGTGTGCATTTGTGTGATTTGTGTGTGTATTGTTTGTGCATGTGTGTTGAAATGTGTGTGTGATTTGTGTTTGCATGTGTATTTATTTGTGGGTGTGATGTGTGAGTGCATATGTGTTAATTTGTGTCTGTGATTTATGTGCATGTGTGTTTACTTGTGTGTGTGTGTGATTTGTGTGTGTATGTGTCTTTATTTGTGTGTGTGTGATGCTCTTGTGCATGTGTGTTTATTTGTGTGTGTGATTTGTTTGTGCATGTGTGTTTATTTGTGTGTGTGATTTGTTTGTGCATGTGTGTTTATTTGTGTGTGTGATTTGTTTGTGCATGTGTGTTTATTTGTTTGTGTGCTGTATGTGTGCATGTGTGTTTATTTGTGGGTGTGATGTGTCTATGCATGTCTGTTTATTAGTGTGTGTGATTTGTGTGTACATGTGCGTTTATTAGTGTGTGATTTGTGTGTGCATGTGTGTTTATTTGTGTGTGTGTGATTTGTGTGTGGATGTGTGTTTATTTGTGTGTGTGATTTGTGTGCATGAGTGTTTGTGTGTGTGATTTGTTTGTGCATGTGTGTTTATTTGAGCATGTGATTTGTGTGTCATGTTTGTTTAGTTGTGTGTGATTTGTGTGTGTGTGTGATTTCTTTTTGCATGTGCGTTTATTTGTGTGTGATTTGTGTGCGTATATGTGTTTCTATGTTATTATGATTTGTGTTATTGTGTTTTTATTTGTATGTGTGATTTGTGTGTCATGTGTGTTTATTTGTGTCTGTGATTTATGTTATTGTGTATTTATTTGGGTGTGTGTGATTTGTTTGTGCGTGTGTGTTTATTTGCATTTGTGATTTTTGTTTCATGTGCGTTTAATTGTTTGTGTGATTTGTGTGTGCATGTGTGTTTACTTGTATGTGTGATTTGTGTGTGCATGTGTGTTTATTTGTATGTGTGATTTGTGTGTCATGTGCGTTTATTTGTATATGTGATTTGTGTGTGCATGTATGTTTATTTGTGTGTATGTGATTTGTGTGTACATGTGTGTTTATTTGTGTGGGTCTGATTTGTTTGTGCATGTGTGTTTATTTGTGTGTGTGTGATTTGTTTGTGCATGTGTTTTTATTTGTTTGTGTGTGATTTGTTTGTGCATGTGTGTTTATTTGTGTGTGTGTGATTTGTTTGTGCATGTGTGTTTATTTGTGTGTTTTTGATTTGTGTGTGCATGTGTTTTTATTTGTGTGTGTGTGCTTTGTTTGTGCATGTGTGTTTATTTGTGTGTGTGTTATTTGTTTGTGCATGTGTGTTTATTTGTGTGTGTGTGATTGGTTTGTGAATTTGTGTTTATTTGTGCGTGTGTGAGATTTATGTGTGCAATTGTGTTTATTTATGTGTGTGTGATTTTTTTGTGCTTGTGTGTTTATTTGTGTGTGTGATTTGTGTGTGCATGTGTGTTTATTTGTGTGTGTCCATGTGTGTTTAATTTTGTGTGTACATGTGTGTTTATTTGTACGTGTGATTTGAGTACATGTGGGTTTACTTGTGTGTGTGATTTGTTTGTGCATGTGTGTTTATTTGTGTGTTTGTCATTTGTGTGTGCATGTGTGTTTATTTGTATGTGTGATTTGAGTTATTGTGTGTTTATTTGTGTGTGTGATTTGTGTGTCATGTGTGTTTTTTTGTGTGTGTAATTTGTGTTATTGTGTGTTTATTTGTGTGTGTGTGATTTGTGTGTCGTGTGTGTGATTTTTGTTATTGTGTGTTTATTTGTGTGTCTGATGTGTGTGCATGTGTGTTTATTTGTAAGTGTGATTTGTGTGTCATGTGTGTTTATTTGTGTTTGTGATTTGTGTTATTGTGTGTTTATTTGTGTTTGTGTGGGATTTGTATGTGCAAATGTGTTTATTTGTTATTGTGATTTATGTTATTGTGTGTTTATTTGTGTTTGTGTGGGATTTGTATGTGCATGTGTGTTTATATGTTTGTGTGATTTGTTTTATTGCGTGTTTATTTGTGTGTGTGTGATTTGTTTGTGTATGTATGTTTATTTGTGTGTGTGATGTGAGTGCATGAGTTTTTACTTGTGTGTGATTTGTTTGTGCATGTGTGTTTATTTGTTATTGTGATTTGTGTGACTGTGTGTTTATTTGTGTTTGTGCTTTGTTTGTGCATGTGCCTTTATTTGTATGTGTGGTTTGTGTGTCATGTGTGTTTATTTGTGTTTCTGATTTATGTTATTGTGTATTTATTTGGGTGTGTGTGATTTGTTTGTGCATGTGTGTTTTTTTGTATGTCTGATTTGCGTGTGCATGTGTGTTTATTTGTATGTGTGATTTGTGTTATTGTGTTTATTTGTTTGTGTGATTTATGTGTCATGTGTGTTTTTTTGTGTGTGTGATTTGTGTTATTGTGTGTTTATTTGTGTGTGTGTGATTTGTGTGTCATGTGTGTTCATATGCGTGTGTTTGATTTTTGTTATTGTGTGTTTATTTGTGTGTGTGCGTTATTTGTTTGTGCATGTGTGTTTATTTGTGTGTCTGATGTCTGTGCATGTGTGTTTATTTGTAAGTGTGATTTGTGTGTCATGTGTGTTTATTTGTGTTTGTGATTTGTGTTATTGTGTGTTTATTTATGTGTGTGGGTTTTGTATGTGCAAATGTGCTTATTTGTTATTGTGATTTATGTTATTGTGTGTTATTGGTGTGTGTGATTTGTTTGTGCATGTGTGTCTATTTGTATGTGTGATTTGTGTGTCATGTGTGTTTATTTATTATTGTGATTTGTTTTATTGCATGTTTATTTGTGTGTGTGTGATTTGTTTGTGTAAGTATGTTTATTTGTGTGTGTGATGTGAGTGCATGTGTTTTTATTTGTGTGTGATTTGTTTGTGCATGTGTGTTTATTTGTTATTGTGATTTGTGTTACTGTTTGTTTATTTCTGTGTATGATTTGTTTGTGCATTGTGTTTATTTGTATGTGTGATTTGTTTATCATGTGTGTTTATTTGTGTGTGTGATTTATGTTATTGTGTGTTTATTTGTGTGTGTGTGATTTGTTTGTGCACGTGTGTTTATTAGTATGTGTGATTTGTGTGTGCATGTGTGTTTATTTGTATGCGTGATTTGTCCGTGCATGTGTGTTTATTTGTATGTGTGATTTGTGTGTCATGTGCATTTATTTGTGTGTGTGTGTGATTTGTGTGTACGTGTGTGTTTATTTGTGTGTGTGTGGTTTGTTTGTGCATGTGTTTTTATTTGTGTGTGTGTGTGATTTGTGTTATTGTGTTTTTATTTGTGTGTGTATCTGATTTGTTTGTGCATGTATATTTATTTGTGTGTGTATCTGATTTGTTTGTGCATGTGTGTTTATTTGTGTGTGTGTGATTTGTTTATGCATGTGTTTTTATTTGTGTGTGTGTGATTTGTTTGTGCATGTGTGTTTATTTGTGTGTGTGTGATTTGTTTGTGCATGTGTGTTTATTTGTGTGTGTGTGATTTGTGTGTGCATGTGTTTTTATTTGTGTGTGTGTGATTTGTTTGTGCATGTGTGTTTATTTGTGTGTGTGATTTGTTTGAGCATGTGTGTTTATTTTTGTGTGTGTGATTGGTTTGTGAATGTGTGTTTATTTGTGCATGTGTGAGATTTATGTGTGCAATTGTGTTTATTTGTTTGTATGTGATTTGTTTGTGCTTGTGTGTTTATTTGTGTGTGTGTTTGTGTTATTGTGTGTTTATTTGTGTGTTTGCGGGATTTGTTTGTGCATGTGTGTTTATTTGTTATTGTGATTTGTGTTATTGTGTGTTTGTTTGTGTGTGTGATTTGTGTGTCGTGTGTTTATTTGTTATTGTGATTTGTGTTATTGTGTGTTTATGTGTGGGTGTGTGTGATTTGTTTGTGCATGTGTGTTTATTTTCATTTGTGTGTGTGATTTGTGTGTGCATGTGTGTTTATTTTCATTTGTGTGTGTGATTTGTGTGTGCATGTGTGTTTATTTTTGGGTGTGATTTGCGTGTGCATGTGTGTTTATTTTCATGTGTGTGATTTGTTTGTACATGTGTGTTTTTTTGTGTGTGTGTGATTTGTTTGTGCATGTGTGTGTATTTTTGAGTGTGATGTGTGTGCATGTGTGTTTATTTGTGTGTGTGATTTTTGTGTGCATGTGTGTTTATTTGTGTGTGTGATTTGTGTTATTGTGTGTTTATTTGTGTGTGTGGTTGATTTGTTTGTGCATGTGTTTTTATTTATCTGTCTGATTTGTGTGTCATGTGTGTTTATTTGTATGTGTGATTTGTGTTATTGTGTCCTTATTTGTGTGTGTGTGATTTGTTTGTGCAGGTGTGTTTATTTGTATGCCTGATTTGTGTGTACATGTGTCTTTATTTGTATGTGTATATTGTGTGTGCATGTGTGTTTATTTGTATTTGTGATTTGTGTGTCATGTGCGTTTACTTGAATGTGTGATTTGTGTGTGCATGTGTGTTTATTTGTGTTTGTGTGATTTGTGTGTACGTGTGTGTTTATTTGTGTGTGTGTGGTTTGTTTGTGAATGTGTTTTTATTTGTGTGTGGGTGATTTTTGTGTCAAGTGTATTTATTTGTGGGTGTGATTTGTGTTATTGTGTTTTTATTTGTGTGTGTTTGTGATTTGTTTGTGCATGTGTATTTATTTGTGTGTGTGTGATTTGTTTGTGCATGTGTGTTTATTTGTGTGTGTGTGATTTGTGTGTGCATGTGTTTTTATTTGTGTGTGTGTGATTTGTTTGTGCATGTGTGTTTATTTCTGTCTGTGTGATTTGCGTGTGCATGTGTGATCATTTTCGTGTGTGTGATTTGTTTGTGCATGTGTGTTAATTTGTGTGTGTGTGTGATTTGTTCTTGCATGTGTGTGTATTTGTGTGTGTGTGATTTGTTTGTGCATGTGTGTGTATTTTTGTGTGTGATGTGTGTGCATGTGTGTTTATTTGTGTGTGTGATTTGTGTTATTGTGTGTTTATGTGTGTGTGTGTGATTTGTTTGTGCATGTGTTTTTATTTATATGTGTGATTTGTGTGTCATGTGTGTTTATTTGTATGTGTGATTTGTGTTATTGTGTCTTTATTTGTGTGTGTGATTTGCTAGTGCATGTGTGTTTATTTGTATGTCTGATTTGTGTGTACATGTGTGTTTATTTGTATGTGTATATTGTGTGTGCGTGTGTGTTTATTTGTATTTGTGATTTGTGTGTCATGTGCGTTTACTTGAATGTGTGATTTGTGTGTGCATGTGTGTTTATTTGTGTTTGTGTGATTTGTGTGTACGTGTGTGTTTATTTGTGTGTGTGTGGTTTGTTTGTGAATGTGTTTTTATTTGTGTGTGGGTGATTTTTGTGTCATGTGTATTTATTTGTGTGTGTGATTTGTGTTATTGTGTTTTTATTTGTGTGTGTTTGTGATTTGTTTGTGCATGTGTGTTTACTTGTGTGTGTGTGATTTGTTTGTGCATGTGTGTTTATTTGTGTGTGTGTGATTTGTTTGTGCATGTGTTTTTACTTGTGTGTGATTTGTTTGTGCATGTGTGATCATTTTCGTGTGTGTGATTTGTTTGTGCATGTGTGTTAATTTGTGTGTGTGTGATTTTTTTCATGCATGTGTGTGTATTTGTGTCTGTGTGATTTGTTTGTGCATGTGTGTGTATTTTTATGTGTGATGTGTGTGCATGTGTGTTTATTTGTGTGTGTGATTTTTGTGTGCATGTGTGTTTATTTGCGTGTGTGATTTGTGTTATTGTGTGTTTATGTGTGTGTGTGTGATTTGTTTGTGCATGTGTTTTTATTTATATGTGTGATTTGAGTGTCATGTGTGTTTATTTGTATGTGTGATTTGTGTTATTGTGTGTTTATTTGTGCGTTTGTGTTTTGTTTGTGCATGTGTGTTTATTTGTATGTGTGTGTGATTTGTTAGTGCATGTGTATTTATTTGTATGTGTGATTTGTGTGTCATGTGTGTTTATTTGTATGTTGTGATTTGTGTGTCATGTGTTTTTATTTGTATGTGTGATTTGTGTGCCATGTGTGTTTATTTGTGTTTGTGATTTGTGTTATTGTGTGTTTATTTGTGTTTGTGTGATTCATTTATACATTTGTGTTTATTTTTATTTGTGATCTGTTTGTCATGTGCTTTTACGTGTGTGTGATTTTTGTGTTATTGTGTGTTTATCTGTGTTTGTGTGATTTGCTGGGCATATGTGTGTGGTTTGTTTGTGCATGTGTGTTTATTTGTGTGTGTGTGGTTTGTTTGTGCATGTGTGTTTATTTGTGTTTGTGTGATTTGCGTGTACATGTGTGTTTATTTGTGTGTGTGTGGTTTGTTTGTGCATGTGTGTTTATTTGTGTGTGTGTGATTTGTGTGTGCATGTGTGTTTATTTGTGTGTGTGTGGTTTGTTTGTGCATGTGTGTTTATTTGTGTGTGTGTGATTTGTGTGTGCATGTGTGTTTATTTGTGTGTGTGTGATTTGTGTGTGCATGTGTGTTTATTTGTGTGTGTGTGATTGGTTTGTGAATTGGTGTTTATTTATGCGTGTGAGATTTGTGTGTCAATTGTGTTTATTGTTTTTTTGTGATTTGTTTGTGCTTGTGTGTTTATTTGTGTGTGATTTGTGTGTTCATGTGTGTTTATTTGTGTATGTGATTTGTGTGCGCATGTGTGTTTATTTGTGTGTGTGTTATTTGTGTGTGCATGTGTGTTTATTTGTACGTGTGATTTGTGTGTCTTGTGTGTTTATTTGAGTGTGTGATTTGTGTTATTGTGTGTTTATTTGTGTGTGTGTGATTTGTGTCATGTGTGTTTATATGTGTGTGTGATTTTTGTTATTGTGTGTTTATTTGTGTGTGTGCGCTATTTGTGCATGTGTGTTTATTTGTGTGTCTGATGTGTGTGCATGTGTGTTTATTTTTATGTGTGATTTGTGTGTGCATGTGTGTTTATTTGTGTGCGTGATTTGTGTGTGCATGTGTGTTTATTTTTATGTGTGATTTGTGTGTGCATGTGTGTTTATCTGTGTGTGTGATTTGTGTTACTGTGTGTTTATTGGTGTGTGTGATTTGTTTGTGCATGTGTGCCTATTTGTATGTGTGATTTGTGTGTCATGTGTGTATATTTGTTATTGTGATTTGTGTTATTGTCTGTTTTATTTTGTGTGTGTGTGATTTGTTTGTGTATGTGTGTTTATTTGTGTGTGTGATTTGTGTTATTGTGTGTTTACTTGTGTGTGTGTGATTTGTTTGTGTATGTATGTTTATTTGTGTGTGTGATGTGAATGCATGTGTTTTTATTTGTGTGTGATTTGTTTGTGCATTTGTGTTTATATGTGTATGTGATGTGTGTGCTTGTGTGTTTATTTGTGTGTGTGTTATTTGTGTGTGCATGTGTGTTTATTTGTGTGTGTGTGATTGGTGTGTGCTTGTGTGTTTATTTGTTTCTGTGTGATTTGTTTCTGCATGTTTGTTTATTTGTGTGTGTGTGATTTGTGCGTGAATGTGTTTTTATTTGTATGTGTAGGATTTGTGTGTGCACGTTTGTTTATTTGTATATGTTTGATTTGTGAGTGCATGTTTGTTTATTTGTGCGTGTGATTTGTGTTATTGTGTGTTTATTTGTGTGTCTGTGATTTGTTTGTGCATGTGTGTTTTTTTGTAGGTGTGATCTGTTTCTCAGGTGTGTTTATTTGTGTGTTTGATTTTTGTGTGCATGTGTGTTTATTTGTGTTTGTGTGATTTGATGGGCATGTGTTTTTATTTGTGTGTGTGATGTGTCAGCATATGTGATTTGTGTGTTATTTTGTGTTTTTTAGTGTTTGTGTGTGATTTGTGTGTGCATGTGTGTTTAATTGTTATTGTGATATGTGTTATTGGTTGTTTATTTGTGTGTGTGATTTGTTTGTGCACGGGTGTTTATTTGTATGTGTGATTTGTGTGCATGTATGTTTATTTGTGTGTGTGTGAATTGTGTTATTGTGTTTTTATTTGTGTGTGTTTGTGATTTGTTTGTGCATGTGTGTTTATTTGTGTGTGAGTGATTTGTGTGTACATGTGTGTTTATTTGTGTGTGTGTGGTTTGTTTGTGCATGTGTTTTTATTTGTGTGTGTGTGATTTGTTTGTGCATGTGTTTTTATTGGTGTGTGTGTGATTTGTTTGTGCATGCGTGTTTATTTGTGTGTGTGTGATGTGTGTCCATGTTCGTTTATTTTTGTGTGTGATTTTTGTGTGCATGTGTGATTATTTGTTTGTGTGATTTGTGTTATTGTGTGTTTATTTGTGTGTGTGTGATTTGTTTGTGCATGTGTTTTTATTTGTATTTGTGACTTGTGTTTCATGTGTGTTTATTTGTGTGTGTGATTTGTGTTATTGTGTGTTTATTTGTGTGTGTTTGTGATTTGTTTGTGCTTGTTTGTTTATTTGTGTGTGTGTGATTTGTTTTTGCATGTGTGTTTATTTGTGCGTGTGTGATTTGTTTGTGCATGTGTTTTTATTTGTGTGTGTGTGTGATTTGTGTGTGCATGTGTGTTTATTTGTGTGTGTGTGATTTGTGTGTGTATGTGTGTTTATTTGTGTCTGTGTGATTTGTTTGTGCATGTGTGTGTATTTGTGTGTGTGATGTGTGTGCATGTGTGTTTATTTGTGTGTGTTATTTTTGTGTGCATGTATGTTTATTTGTGTGTGAGATTTGTTTGTGCATGTGTTTCTATTTGCATGTGTGATTTGTGGGTCATGTGTGTTTATTTGTGTGTGTGATTTGTGTTATTGCGTGTTTATTTTGCTGGTGTGATTTGATGGTCTTGTGTGTTAATTTGTGTGTGTGTGATTTTTGTGTGCATGTGTGATTATTTGTTTGTGTGATTTGTGTTATTGTGTGTTTATTTGTGTGTGTGTGATTTGTTTGTGCATGTGTTTTTATTTGTATTTGTGATTTGTGTGTCCTGTGTGTTTATTTGTGTGTGTGATTTGTGTTATTGTGTGTTTATTTGTGTGTGTTTGTGATTTGTTTGTGCTTGTTTGTTTATTTGTGTGTGTGTGATTTGTTTTTGCATGTGTGTTTATTTGTGCGTGTGTGATTTGTTTGTGCATGTGTTTTTATTTGTGTGTGTGTGATTTGTTTGTGCATGTGTGTTTATTTGTGTGTGTGTGTGATTTGTTTTTGCATGTGTGTTTATTTGTGTGTGTGTGATTTGTTTGTGCATGTGTTTTTATTTGTGTGTGTGTGATTTGTTTGTGCATGTGTATTTATTTGTGTGTGTGTGTGATTTGTGTGTGCATGTGTGTTTATTTGTGTGTGTGTGATTTGTGTGTGCATGTGTGTTTATTTGTGTCTGTGTGATTTGTTTGTGCATGTGTGTGTATTTGTGTGTGTGATGTGTGTGCATGTGTGTTTATTTGTGTGTGTTATTTTTGTGTGCATGTATGTTTATTTGTGTGTGAGATTTGTTTGTGCATGTGTTTCTATTTGTATGTGTGATTTGTTTGTGCATGTGTGTTTATTTGTGTTTGTGATTTGTGTTATTGCGTGTTTATCTGTGTGTGTGTGATTTGTTTATACATGTGTGTTTATTTGTGTGTGTGATGTGCCTGCATATGTGTATATTTGTGCGTGTGATTTGTGTTATTGTGTGTTTTTTGTGTGTGTGTGTGTGTGATTTGTGTGTGCATGTGTGTTTATTTGTGTCTGTGATTTGTTTGTGCATGTGTGTTTATTTGTATGTGTGATTTGTGTTATTGTGTGTTTATTTGTGTGTGTGTGAGTTGTTTGTGCATGTGTGTTTATTTGTATGTCTGATTTGTGTGTGCATGTGTGTTTATTTGTATGTGTGATTTGTTTGTGCATGTGTGTTTATTTGTGTGTGTGTGATTTGTGTGTACATGTTTGTTTATTTGTGTGTGTGTGTTTTGTTTGTGCATGTGTGTTTATTTGTGTGTGTGATTTGTGTTATTGTGTGCTTATTTGTGTGTGTCTGTGATTTGTGTGTGTGTGTGTGTTTATTTGTGTGTATGTGACTTGTTTGTGCATGTGTGTTTATTTGTGTCTGTGTGATTTGTTTGTGCATGTGTGTGTATTTGTGTGTGTGATGTGTGTGCATGTGTGTTTATTTGTGTGTGTGATTTTTGTGTGCATGTATGTTTATTTGTGTTTGAGATTTGTTTGTGCATGTGTTTTTATTTGTATGTGTGATTTGTGTGTCATGTGTGTTTATTTGTGTGTGTGATTTGTGTTATTGTGTGTTTATTTGTGTGTGTGTGATTTGTTTGTGCATGTGTGTTTATTTGTATGTGTGTGTGATTTGTTTGTGCATGTGTGTTTATTTGTATGTGTGTGTGATTTGTTTGTGCATGTGTGTTTATTTGTATGTGTGATTTGTGTGCCATGTCTCTTTAGTTGTATGTGTGATTGGTGTGTCATGTGTGTTTATTTGTCTGCGTGATTTGTGTTATTGTGTGTTTATTTGTGTGTGTGTGTGATTTGTTTGTGCATGTGTGTTTATTTGTACGTGTGATCAGTTTGTCATGTGTGTTTATTTGTCTGGGTGATTTTTGTGTGCATTTGTGTTTATTTGTGTTTGTGTAATTTGATGTGCATATGTGTTTATTTGTGTGTGTGATTTGTGTTATTGTGTGTTTTTATGTGTGTGTGTGATTTGTGTGTGCATGTGTGTTTATTTCTATGTGTGATTTGTGTGTCATGTGTGATTATTTGTATGTGTGATTTGTGTGTGTGCATGTGTGTTAATTTGTATTTGTGATTTGTGTGTCATGTACGTTTATTTGAATGTCTTATTTGTGTATGCATGTGTATTTATTTGTGTGTGTGTGATTTGTTGGTTCATTTGTTTGTATTTGTGTGTGTGATGTCTGCGCATGTGTGTTTATTTGTGTGTGTTTGATTTGTGTGTGTGTGTGTTTATTTGAGTGCATGTGATTTGTGTGTGCAAGAGTGTTTATTTGTGTGTGTGTGATTTGTGCGTGCATGTGTTATTTTGTGTGTGTGTGATTTGTTTGTGCATGTGTGTTTATTTTTATGTGTGATTTGTGTGTGCATGTGTGTTTATTTGTGTGTGTGTGATTTGTGCGTGCATGTGTTTTTTTGTGTGTGTGTGATTTGTTTGTGCATGTGTGTTTATTTGTATGTGTGATTTGTGTGTGCATGTGTGTTTATTTGTGTGTGTGACTTGTTTGTGCATGTGTGTGTATTTGTTTGGGTGATGTGTGTGCATGTATGTTTATTTGTGTGTGAGATTTGTTTGTGCATGTGTTTTTATTTGTATGTGTGATTTGTTTGTCGTGTGTGTTTATTTGTGTTTCTGTGATTTGTGTGTGCACATGCGTTTATTTGTGTGTGAGTGATTTGTGGGTGCATGTGTATTTATTTGCATTTGTGTGGTTTGCTTGTGAAAATGTGTTTATTTGTGTGTGGGTGATTTGTGTGTGCATGTGTGTTTATTTGTGTTTGTGCGATTTGTGTGTCCATGTGTGTTTATTTGTGTGTGAGATTTGTGTTTGCATGTGTGTTTATTTGTGTGTATGATGTGTGTGCCTGTGTGTTTATTTCTGTGTATGTGATTTGTTTGTGCATGTGTGTTTATTTGTGTGTTTGATGTGAGTGCATGTGTTTTTATTTGTGTGTGTGTGATTTTATTGTGCATGTGTGTTTATTTGTATGTCTGATTTGTGTGTGCATGTGTGTTTATTTGTATGTCTGATTTGTGCGTGCATGTGTGTTTATTTGTATGTGTGATTTGTATGTGCATGTTAGTTTATTTGTATGTGTGATTTGTGTGTCATGTGCGTTTATTTGTATGTGTGTGATTTGTGTGTACGTGTGTGTGTTTATTTGTGTGTGTGTGTGGTTTGTTTGTGCATGTGTGTTTATTTGTGTGGGGGTGATTTATGCATGCATGTGTGTTCATTTGTGTGTGAGTGGTTTGTTCATTTGTGTGTATTTGTGTGTGTGATGTGTGTGCATGTGTGTTCATTTGAGTGTGTGTGATTTGTGTGCATGTGTTTTCATTTGTGTTTGTGTGACTTGTGTGATTGTGTGTTTATTTGCTTGTGTGATTTGTGTGTGCATGTGTGTTTATATGTGTGTGATTTTTGTGCGCATGTGTGTTTATTTGTGTGTGTGTTTTGTAGTTGCATGTGTGTTTATTTGTGTGTGTGTGATTTGTGTGTGCATGTGTGTTTATATGTGTGTGATTTTTGTGCGCATGTGTGTTTATTTGTGTGTGTGTTTTGTAGGTGCATGTGTGTTTATTTGTGTGTGTGTGAATTGTTTGTGCATTTGTTCGTTTATTTGTGTGTGTGTGATTTGTATGTGCATGTGTGTTTATTTGTGTGTGTGTGATTTGTTTGTGCATGTGTGTTTATTTGTGTGTGTTTGATTTGTGTGTGAATGTGTTTTTATCTGTGTGTGTGTGTGATTTGTGAGTGCATGTGTGTTTATTTGTGTGTGTTTGATTTGTGTGTGAATGTGTTTTTATCTGTGTGTGTGTGTGATTTGTGAGTGCATGTCTGTTTATTTGTGTGTGTGATTGGTGTTATTGTGTGTTCATTTGTGTGCGTGTGTGTGATTGTTTGTGTATGTGTGTTTATTTGTGCATGTGATTTGTTTGTGCAGTGTGTTTATTTGTGTGTGTGTGATTTGTGTGTGAATGTGTTTTTATCTGTGTGTGTGTGATTTCTCTGTGTACGTGTGTTTATTTGTGTATGTGTGATTTCTGTGTGTGTGATTTGTGTTTGCATGTCTGTTTATTTGTGTTTGTGATTAGTGTTATTGTGTGTTCATTTGTGTGTGTTTTATGATTTGTTTGTGCATGTGTGTTTATTTGTGAGTGTGATGTGTGTTATTGTGTTTTTATTTGTGTGTGTGTGGGATTTGTTTGTGCATGTGTGTTTATTTATTATTGTGATTTGTGTTATTGTGTGTTTATTTGTGTTTGATTGTTTGTGCATTTGTGTTTATAGGTATGTGTGTTTTTTTTAATTGTTTTTGTATTTGTGTGTGTGTGAGATTTGTTTGTGCATGTGTGTTTATTTGGATGAGTGATTTGTGTGTCATGTGTGTTTATTTGTGTGTTTGATTGGTGTTATTGTGTGTTTATTTGTGTTTGTGTGATTTGTGTGTCATGAGTGTTTATATGTTTTTGTGATTTGTGTTAGTGTGTGTTTATTTGTGTGTGGGATTTGTTTGTGCATGTGTATTTATTTGTTATTGTGATTTGTGTTATTGTGTGTTTATTTGTGTGTGTGTGATTTGTTTGCGCATGTGCATCAATTTGTATGTGTGATTTGTCTGTCACGTGTG
This sequence comes from Carcharodon carcharias, assembly GCF_017639515.1. Taxonomy (NCBI): domain Eukaryota; kingdom Metazoa; phylum Chordata; class Chondrichthyes; order Lamniformes; family Lamnidae; genus Carcharodon; species Carcharodon carcharias. The sequence continues at coordinate 1,398,896 of NC_054497.1, forward strand.
TTTATTTGTGTGTGTGTGTGACTTGTTTGTGCATGTGTGTTTATGTGTCTATGTGTGATTTGCGTGTGAATGTGTTTTTATCTGTGTGTGTGTGATTTGTGTGCGCACCTGTGTTTATTTGTGTGTCTGTGATTTGTGAGTGCATGTGTGTTTATTTGTGTATGTGTGATTTCTGTGTGAATGTGTGTTTGCATGTCTTTTTATTTGTGTGTGTGATTGGTGTTATTGTGTGTTCATTTGTGTGTGTGTGTGTGATTTATTTGTGCATGTGTGTTTATTTGTGTGTGTGATGTGTGTGCATGTGTGTTTATTTGTATGTGTGATTTGTAGGTGCATGTGTGTTTATTTGTGTGTGTGTGTGTGATTTGTTTGTGCATGTGAGTTTATTTGTGTGTGTGTGATTTGTTTGTGCATGTGTGTTTATTTGTGTGTGTGTGATTTGTGTGTGCATGTCTGTTTATTTGTGTGTGTGATTGGTGTTATTGTGTGCTCATTTGTGTGCGTGTGTGTGATTGTTTGTGTATGTGTGTTTATTTGTGTGTGTGATGTTTGTGCATGTGTATTTATTTGTATGTGTGATTTGTGTGCATTTGTGTTTATTTGTGTGTGTGATTTGTGTTATTGTCTTTTTATTTGTGTGTGTGTGGGATTTGTTTGTGCATGTGTGTTTATTTATTATTGTGTTTTGTGTTATTGTGTGTTTATTTGTGTGTGTGATTTGTGTGTGCATGTGTGTTTATATGTGTGTGTGATTTGTGTGTGCCTGTGTGTTTTTTGTGTGTGTGATTTGTGTGTGCATGTGTGTTTAATTGTGTGTGTGTGAGTTGTGTGTGCATTTGTGTGTATTTGTGTGTGTGATGTGTGTGCATGTTTTTTTATTTGTGTGTGTGTGATTTGTGTGCATGTGTGTTCCTTTGTATGTGTGATTTGTTTGTGCATGTGTGTTTATTTGTGTGTGTGTTTCGTGTGTTCATGCGTGTTTATTTGTGTGTGTGATTTGTGTGTGCATGTGTGTTTATATGTGTGTGTGATTTGTGTGTGCCTGAGTGTTTTTTGTGTGTGTGATTTGTGTGTGCATGTGCGTGTATTTGTGTGTGTGATGTGTGTGCATGTTTTTTTATTTGTGTGTGATTTGTGTGCATGTGTGTTCCTTTGTATGTGTGATTTGTTTGTGCATGTGTGTTTATTTGTGTGTGTGATTCGTGTGTTCATGCGTATTTATTTGTGTGTGTGTGGTTTGTTTGTGCATGTGTGTTTAATTGTGTGTGGGTGATTTGTGTTTATTTGTATGTGTGTGATTTGTGTGTTCATGTGTGTTTATTTGTGTGTGTGTGATTTGTTTGTGCATGTGTGTTTATTTGTATGTGTGTGATTTGTGTGTGCATGTGTGTTTATTTGTGTGCATGTGATTTGTTTGTGCATGTGTGTTTATTTGTGTGCATGTGATTTGTTTGTGCATGTGTGTTTATTTGTGTGCATGTGATTTGTTTGTGCATGTGTGTTTATTTGTGTGCGTGAGTGATTTGTGTTTGCAATTGTGTTTATTTGTTTGTATGTGATTTGTTTGTGCTTGTGTGTTTATTTGTGTGTGTGTTTGTGTTATTGTGTGTTTATTTGTGTGTGTGCGGGATTTGTTTGTGCATGTGTGTTTATTTGTTATTGTGATTTGTGTTATTGTGTGTTTGTTTGTGTGTGTGATTTGTTTGTGCATGTGTGTCTATTTGTATGTGTGATTTGTGTGTCACGTGTGTTTATTTGTTATTGTGATTTGTGTTATTGTGTGTTTATGTGTGGGTGTGTGTGATTTGTTTGTGCATGTGTGTTTATTTGTATTTGTGATCTTTTTGTCTTGACTGTTTATTTGTGTGTGTGTTTTTTGTGTGCATGTGTGTTTATTTGTGTTTGTGTGATTTGATAGGCATGTGTGTTTTGTTTGTGTGTGTGATGTGTCTGCATATATGTTTATTTGTGTGTGTGATTTGTGTTATTGTGTGTGTGTGTTTGATTTGTGTGTGCATGTGTGTTTATTTGTTATTGTGATTTGTGTTATTGTGTGTTTATTTGGGTGTGTGTGATTTGTCTGTGCATGTGTGTTTATTTGCATATCTGATTTGTGTGTGCTTGTTTGTTTATTTGTATGTGTGATTTGTTTGTGCATTTGCGTTTATTTGTGTGTGTAATTTGTGTGAATGTGTGTTTATTTGTGTGTGTGCCTTGTGTGTTTTTGTGTTTATTTGTGTGTGTGTGATTCGAGTGCATGTGTGTTCATTTGTGCGTGTGTGATTTGTGTGTGCATGTGTGGATAAATGTGTGTGATTTGTGTGTACATGTGTGTTTATTTGTGTGTGTGTGATTTGTTTGTGCATGTGTGTGTATTTTTTGTGTGATGTGTGTGCATGTGTGTTTATCTGTGTGTTTGTGATTTGTGTGTGCATGTGTGTCTATTTGTGTGTTTGTGATTTGTTTGTGCATGTGTGTTTATTGGTGTGTGTGTAATTTGTGTGTGAATGTGTTTTTAATTGTGTGTGTGTGATTTGTGTTATTGTGTGCTTATTTGTGTGTGTGTGTGACTTGTTTGTGCATGTGTGTTTACTTGTGTGTGTGATGTGTGTCATGTGTCTTTATTTGTATGTGTGATTTGTGTGTCGTGTGTGTGATTTGTGTTATTGTGTGTTGTTTTGTGTGTGTGTGTGATTTGTTTGTGCCTATGTGTTTATTTTTTATTGTGATTTGTGTTATAGTGTGTTTATTTGTGTGTGTGTGGGACTTGTTTGTGCATGTGTGTTTATTTGTTATTGTGATTTGTGTTATTGTTTGTTTATTTGTGTCTGTGATTTGTTTGTGCATGTGTGTTTATTTGTATTACTGATTTGTTTTATTGGGTTTTATATGTGTGTGTATGTGATTTGTTGTACATGCCTGTTTATTTGTGTGTGTGATTTGTGTTATTCTGTGTTTATCTGTGAGTGTGTGATTTGTGTTATAGTGTGTTTATTTGTGTGTGTGTGTGATTTGTTTGTGCATGTGTGTTTATTTGTGTGTGTGATCTGTGTTATTGTTTGTTTATTTGTGTGTGTGTGATTTGTGTGCATGTGTGTTCATGTGTGTGTGATTTGTGTGATTGTGTGTTTATATGTGTATGTGATTTGTGTGTGAAGGTGTATTTATTTGTGTGTGTGTGATTTGTTTTTGCATGTCTGTGTATTTGTGTGTGTGATGTGTGTGCATGTGTGTTTATTTGTGTGTGTGTGATTTGTGTGTGCATGTGCGTTTATTTGTGTGTGTGATTTGTGTTATTGTGTGTTTATTTGTGTGTGTGCCTTGTGTGTTTCTGTGTTTATTTGTGTGTGTGTGATTCGAGTGCATGTGTGTTCATTTGTGTGTGTGGATTTGTGTGATTGTGTGTTTATTTGCGTGTGTGATTTGTGTGTGCATGTGTGTTTATTTGTGTGTTTGTGATTTGTGTGTGCATGTGTATTTATTTATGTGTGTGTGATTTGTTTGTGCATGTGTGTTTATTTGTGTGTGTGTGATTTGTTTCTGCATGTGTGTTTATTTGTGTGTGTGTTATTTGTGGGTGAATGTGTTTTTAATTGTGTGTGTGTGATTTGTGTTATTGTGTGTTTATTTGTGTGTGTGTGTGTGATCTGTTTGTGCAAGTGTGTTTACTTGTGTGTGTCATGTGTGTCATGTGTGTTTATTTGTATGTGTGATTTGTGTGTCGTGTGTGTGATTTGTGTTATTGTGTGCTTATTTGAGTGTGTGTATGATTTATTTGTGCATGTGTGTTTAATTATTATTGTGATTTGTGGTATTGTGTGTTTATTTGTGTGTGTGATTTGTTTGTGCATGTGCGTTTATTTGGTATTGTGATTTCTGTTATTGTTTATTTGTGTGTGTATGTGATTTGTTGTGCATGCCTGTTTATTTGTGTGTGTGATTTGTGTTATTCTGTGTTTATTTTTGTGTGTGTGATTTGTGTGCATATGTGTTCATTTGTGTGTGTAAGATTTGTGTGATTGTGTGTTTATTTGTGTGTGTGATTTGTGTGTGCATGTGTGTTTATTTGTGTGTGTGTGATTTGTTTGTGCATATGTGTTTATTTGTGTGTGTGTGATTTGTGTGTGAATGTGTTTTTAATTGTGTGTGATTTGTGTTATTGTGTGTTTATTTGTGTGTGTGTGTGTGTGATTTGTTTGTGCAAGTGTGTTTACTTGAGTGTGTGATGTGTCATGTGTGTTTATTTGTATGTGTGATTTGTTTGTGCATGTGTGTGTATTTGTGTGTGTGATGTGTGTGCATGTGTGTTTATTTGTGTGTTTGTGATTTGTGTGTGCTTGTGTTTGTTTATGTGTGTGTGACTTGTTTGCGCATGTGTGTTTATTTGTGAGTGTGTGATTTGTGTGTGAATGTGTTTTTAATTGTGTGTGTGTGATTTGTGTTATTGTGTGTTTATTTGTGTATGTGTGTGTATGTGATTTGTTTGTGCATGTCTGTTTACTTGTGTGCGTCATGTGTGTCATGTGTGTTTATTTGTATGTCATGTGTGTGTGATTTGTGTTATTGTGTGTTTATTTGTGTGTGTGTGTGATTTGTTTGTGCATGTGTGTTTATTTGTTATTGTGATTTGTGTTATTGTGTGTTTACTTGTGTGTGTGATTTGTTTGTGCATGTGTGTCTATTTTTAGGTGTGATTTGTGTGTCATTTGTTTTTATTTGTTATTGTGATTTGTATTATTGTGTGTTTATTTGTGTGTGTGTGGGACTTGTTTGTGCATGTGTGTTTATTTGTTATCGTGATTTGTGTTATTGTTTGTTTATTTGTGTGTGTATGTGATTTGTTGTGCATGCCTGTTTATTTGTGTGTGTGATTTGTATTATTCTGTGTTTATCTGTGAGTGTGTGATTTGTGTTATAGTGTGTTTATTTGTGTGTGTGTGTGTGATTTGTTTGTGCATGTGTGTTTATTTGTATCTGTGATTTGTTTTATTGTGTGTTTATTTGTGTGTGTGTTTGATTTGTTTGTGCATGTGTGTTTATTTGTGTGTTTGATTTGTGTTATTGTGTGTTTATTTGTGTGTGTGACTTGTGTGTTTGTGTGTTTATTTGTGTGTGTGATTTGTGTGCATATGTGTTCATTTTGTGTGTCTAAGATTTGTGTGATTCTGTGTTTATTTGTGTGTGTGATTTGTGTGTGCATGTGTGTTTATTTGTGTGTGTGTGATTTGTTTGTGCATGTGTTTTTAATTGTGTGTGATTTGTGTTATTGTGTGTTTATTTGTGTGTGTGTGATTTGTGTTTGAATGTGTTTTTAATTGTGTGCGTGTGATTTGTGTTATTTTGTGTTTATTTGTATGTGTGTGTGTATGCGATTTGTTTGTGCGTGTGTGTCTACTTGTGTGTGTCATGTGTGTTTATTTGTATGTCATGTGTGTGTGATTTGTGTTATTATGTGTTTATTTGTGTGTGTGATTTTTTTGTGCATGCGTGTTTATTTGTTATTGTGATTTGTGGTATTGTGTGTTTATTTGTGTGTGTGATTTGTTTGTGCATGTGTGTCTATTTTTAGGTGTGATTTGTGTGTCATCTGTTTTTATTTGTTATTGTTATTTGTATTATTGTGTGTTTATTTGTTTGTGTGTGGGACTTGTTTGTGCATGTGTGTTTATTTGTTATTGTGATTTGTGTTATTGTTTATTTGTGTGTGTATGTGATTTGTTGTACATGCCTGTTTATTTGTGTGTGTGATTTGTGTTATTCTGTGTTTATCTGTGAGTGTGTGATTTGTGTTATAGTGTGTTTATTTGTGTGTGTGTGATTTGTTTGTGCATGTGTGGTTATTCGTATGTGTGATTTGTTTTACTGTGTGTTTATTTGTGTGTGTGTTTGATTTGTTTGTGCATGTATGTTTATTTGTGTGTGTGATTTGTGTGATTGTGTGTTTATTTGTGTGTGTGATTTGTGTGCATATGTATTCATTTGTGTGTGTAAGATTTGTGTGATTGTGTGTTTATTTGTGAGTGTGATTTGTGTGTGCATGTGTGTTTATATGTGTGTATGATTTGTGTGTGCATGTGTGTTTATTTGTGTGCGTGTGATTTGCGTGTGAATGTGTTTTTAATTGTGTGTGATTTGTGTTATTGCGTGTTTATTTGTGTGTGTGTGTGTGATTTGTTTGTGCAAGTGTGTTTACTTGTGGGTGTGATGTGTGTCATGTGTGTTTATTTGTATGTGTGATTTGTGTGTGCATTTGTGTTTATTTGTGTGTTTGTGATTTGTTTGTGCATGTGTGTTTATTTGTGTGTTTGTGATTTCTTTGTGCATGTGTTTTTATTTGTGTGTGTGTGATTTGTGTGCATGTGTGTTCATTTGTGTGTGTGTGTGATTTGTGTGATTTTGTGTTTATTTGTGTGTGTGATTTGTGTGTGCATGTTTGTTTATATGTGTGCGTGATTTGTGTATGCATCTGTGTTTATTTGTGTTTGTGTGATTTGTTTGTGCATTTATGTCTTTTTGTGTGTGTGATGTGTGTGCATGTGTGTTTATTTGTGTGTGTGTGATTTGTGTTATTTTGTGTTTATTTGTTTGTGTGTAGTTTGTGTGCATGTGTGTTCATTTGTGTGTGTGTATGTGATTTGTGTGTGCATGTGTGTTTATATGTTTGTGTATTTTGTGTGTGCATGTGTGTTTATTTGTGTGTGTGATTTGTATGTGCATGTGTGTATATTTGTGTGTTTGTGATTTGTTTGTGCATATGTATTCATTTGTGTGTGTGTGATTTGTGTGATTTTGTTTTCATTTCTTTGTGTGATTGGTGTGTGCATATGTGTTTATATTTGTGGGTGATTTGTATGTGCTTGTGTGTTTATTTGTGTGTGTGTGATTTGTTTGTGCATTTGTGTGTATTTGTTTGTGTGATGTGTGTGCATGTGTGTTTATTTGTGTGTGTGTGTGATTTGTGTGTGCATGTGTTTCTATTTGTGTGTGTGTGATTTGTGTGTGCATGTGTGTTTATTTGTGTGTTTGTGATTTGTTTGTTCATGTGTGTTTATTTGTGTGTGTGTGATTTGTGTGTGAATTCTTTTTTATTTGTATCTGCGTGTGATTTGTGTGTGCACGTATGTTTACTTCTGTCTGTGTGATTTGTGAGTTCATGTGTGTTTATTTGTGTGTGTGTGATTTCTGTGTGAATGTGTGTGTGTGATTTGTGTTTGCATGTGTGTTTATTTGTGTGTGTGATTTGTGCTATTGTATGTTTATTTGTGTGTGTGGGATTTGTTTGTGCGTGTGTTTTTATTTATTATTGTTTTTTTGTGTTATTGTGTGTTTATTTGTGTGTGTGATTTGTTTGTGCATGTGTGTCTATTTGTTTGTGTGATTTGTTTTTCATGTGTGTTTATTTGTGTGTATGATTTTTGTGTGCATGTGTGTTTATTTGTGTGTGTGTGATTTGTTTGTGCATTTGTGTTTATTTTAATGTGTAATTTGTGTTATATTGTGTTTATTTATGTGTGTGTGTGATTTGTTTGTGCATGTGTGTTTATTTGTGTGTGTGTGATTTGTGTGTGAATTCTTTTTTATTTGTGTCTGCGTGTGATTTGTGTGTGCACGTATGTTTACTTCTGTCTGTGTGATTTGTGAGTTCATGTGTGTTTATTTGTGTGTTTGTGATTTGTTTGTTCATGTGTGTTTATTTGTGTGTGTGTGATTTGTGTGTGAATTCTTTTTTATTTGTGTCTGCGTGTGATTTGTGTGTGCACGTATGTTTACTTCTGTCTGTGTGATTTGTGAGTTCATGTGTGTTTATTTGTGTGTGTGTGATTTCTGTGTGAATGTGTGTGTGTGATTTGTGTTTGCATGTGTGTTTATTTGTGTGTGTGATTTGTGCTATTGTATGTTTATTTGTGTGTGTGGGATTTGTTTGTGCGTGTGTTTTTATTTATTATTTTTTTTGTGTTATTGTGTGTTTATTTGTGTCTGTGATTTGTTTGTGCATGTGTGTCTATTTGTTTGTGTGATTTGTTTTTCATGTGTGTTTATTTGTGTGTATGATTTTTGTGTGCATGTGTGTTTATTTGTGTGTGTGTGATTTGTTTGTGCATTTGTGTTTATTTTAATGTGTAATTTGTGTTATATTGTGTTTATTTATGTGTGTGTGTGATTTGTTTGTGCATGTGTGTTTATTTGTATGTGTGAATTGTCTGTCATGTTTGTTTATTTGTGTGTGTGATTTGTGTTATTGTGTGTTTATTTTTGTGTGTGTGTGATTTGTTTGTGCATGTGTGTTTATTTGTATGTGTGAATTGTCTGTCATGTTTGTTTATTTGTGTGTGTGATTTGTGTTATTGTGTGTTTATTTTTGCGGGTGTGTGATTTGTTTGTGCATGTGTGTTTATTTGTATGTGTGATTTGTATATCCTATGTGTTTATTTGTGTGTGTGATTTGTGTGTTTGTGTGTTTATTTGCTTGTGTGTTATTTTTGTGCATTTGTGTTCATTTGTGTGTGTGTGATTTGTGTGATTGTGTATTTATTTGCATGTGTGTGATTTTTATGTGCATGTGTGTTTGTTTGTGTGTGTGTGATTTGTTTGTGCATTTGTGTGTATTTGTGTGTGTGATATCTGTGCATGTGTGTTTATTTGTGTGTGTTTGATTTTTGTGTGCATGTGTTTATTTGTGTGTATGTGATTTGTGTGTGCATGTGTGTTTATTTGTGTGTGTGTAATTTGTGTGTTCATGTGTGTTTATTTGTGTGTGTGTGATTTCTGTGTGAATGTGTATGTGTGATTAGTTTGGGCATGTGTGTGTATTTGTGTGTTTGATGTGTGTGCATGTTTGTTTATTTGTGTGTATGACTTTTGTGTGCATGTGTGTTTATTGTTTATTTGTGTGTGTGGTTTGTGTGTGAATGTGTTTTTATTTGTGTGTATTTGATTTGTGTGTGCATTTGTATGTATTTGTGTGTGTGATGTGTGTGATTTGTGTTTATTTATGTGTGTGTGATTTGTGTGTGCATGTGTGTTTATTTGTTTTTGCGTGATTTGTGTTTGCATGTGTGTTTATTTTTATGTGTGATTTGTGCGTCATGTGTGTTTATTTGTACGTGTGATTTGTGTGTGCATGTGTATTTTGTTGTGTGTGTGATTTGTTTGTACATGTGTGTTTATTTGTGTGTTTGATTTGTCTGTCATGTGTGTTTATTTGTGTGTGATTTGTGTGCATGTGTGTTTATTTGTGTATGTGATTTGTTTGTGCATGTGTGTTTATTTGTATGTGTGATTTGTGTGTCATGTGTGTTTATATTTGTGTGTGTGTGACTTGTTTGTACATGTGTGTTTATTTGTAGGTTCAGCGCCTTTTGGAGAGCATGGGAGGAAACGAGGAGGTTAATGGTGAATACTGTCAATTGAACAGCTGCCTTTGTCAATATGTGAAGAGAATTTTACCATTCTGTTTTGATGGTGCCATGGTTTTGGAACCACTGGTGGCAAATGCCACTTTCCGTTCCCAGGTTACAACAGGGACCGGCCCTGCGGAGGACATGCCCAATGTTTCGTTGTTCCAGTTCCCCTTCGACAGCTGGCTAAGTGTAATGCCATACCGGGAGGAAAAGCCTCCAGGCACCTCGCCGATGTCGTGTTTAGGAAATCCGGCAATTGCAGCAGATGGAAGAGAGAGAGCTCACCGGGGCTGGGGTGGTCGTAGGAGAGAGGTCAGGGATCGGGACTGTGACGGGAGAGGCCACGATTGCCAGCGAGAAGGCCAAAGGTTTCCTTGAAGTTCTGAGGGAGGGAGGCGGGAGGGATATTGGACGTGTGGTAAGCAGCCCTGCTCCTCCTGGCCCACAGGCAGTGCTAGAAAAAGCACCTATCTTCAGGATTCAGCTCCAATCTCCCTTCCACTTCCTCCTGATGCTGGGGCTGGGGGTGGAGGTGTGTGGACACTGGAGCTCCATGAAAACTGCTACCAAAAAATTCAGCAGCAAATACCCGTATGGCAGGTTTGAGTCACATTTTGTATTTTTGCCATTTAACATCCTCCCTCACCTCACAACCCTCCTGCCTTATGTTGCGGGCTAACATTGAGGCCATCGATAACAGTCTCACCTCAGAGTTAGAATGTTGAAGGTTCAAGATCCGTTCTAGAACTGTATGGCATGATCTAAGTTGGCCTGCAGGGCATCAGTGGTGCACAATTGGCGATGCCATCTTTCACATGAACCACTGAATTGAGACCTCGACTATCTGGGTCAAAGGAGGGGGGGTTACTGACTCAGCAACGTGTTGAACCCAAGTAGACAAGGCTGTTGGTCCAGATCCCTGCAGGAAAGAGATTCAGTCAACTCGAAGCAAAAAGGAAGTGACAACCTCACTAAAGGCCCCTGTGGATCACCACATCTGCAGATGTTAAGCACTCACACCACGAGGCTCTGTAACGCTCTATGGGTCAGACATGAAACGAATGTCCCATCTTCCTGTTCAGGTGAATGGTAAAGATTCCCCTGCGTTATGCCAAGGCCTTTTCTCAGCATCGTGACCAGCAATCATTCCTGCAGCCCAGCATCACCAAATTGCTTATTTAAGGGTAACAATTCCATCAATTGATTTTCATTTTGTCAAGTCAGGGACTGCGGTGTGGAATATTGCAATATGCGTCTTTGATGTACGTTGGAAATGCTTAGCCTTTACTTCACAGTGAGTTGATCCACAAAGTGGTTGCTGGGTTTGCCTCTATAACGTTCCAGATCATTCATGACCTCATTGAATGGCAGAAAAGGCTCGAGGGGGCTAAATGGTTTCTTCCTCTTCCTAGGAGCCTTTGCACCAAATGAACACAAGTCTCACCCCGGGCTCAGACATGATGTAACTGCAGAGCTCACTTCATAAGGTGGCTGGATAGTCCGACGGACTCTGGACAACAAGCACCCATATCCAATCTAGCCGTCTGCCCCTTCATGCCTGCCTCCGATGGTCATTTCTTCAGTGGGTACTTTTGGGAAATTGGGGGCATAGTTGGGACTGCCAGTGTTCAGATGAAAATAATAAAAAAGGAGCAGATGTAGCCAATTCAAGGTGATCATGGATGATCCTGTACCTCGATTCCACCTTCCACACATCCTTTAATTTCCTTCGTATCCAAAAATCTAACAATTTCTGTTTTGAGTACATTCAACGACTAGGCATCCACTTCTCTCTGAATTCCAAAGATTCAAAACCTTTCCAGTGAATGTATTTTTCCTCATCTCTCAGTGTTAAATGGTTGTTTCGAGACAATAAGTTTCAGGCACCTTATGTAGGCCACGGAAAGATCCTTCCTGTATTTACCTTGTCAATCTCCTGTATTTACCTGTATTTCCTGTATTTACCTTGTCAATCTCCTTAGGGATTGTATCTGATTCAGTGAATCTTTTTTAAAAATTCATTCATGGGATGTGGACATCACTGGTAAGGCCAGCATTTATTGCCCGTCCCTAATTGCCCTTGACAAGGTGATTTCAGAGGGCAATTAAAAGTCAACCACATTGCTTAGGGTCTGGTGTCACATGTAGGCCAGACCAGGTAAGGATGGCAGGTTCCCTTCCCTAAAGGACATCAGTGAACCAGATAGGTTTTTACAACAATCGACAATGGCTTCAAGGTCATCATTAGATTTTTAATTTCAGATTTTTATTGGATCCATATTTCACCACCTGCCATGGTGGGATTCAAACCTGGGTCCCCAGAGCATTACCCTGGGTCTCTGGATTACTAGTCCACCTCTCACTCTTCTAAATCCCAGGGAATATAGGCCTTGCCTACTCAATCTGTTCTCATTGGAAAACCCCCTCATCCCAGGAATCAGTCTGGTCCAGAGAAAAAAAAACATAGTTAACATTTTGAGTCCTTATGACTCTTCTTCAGAGCTAAAGTGAAGTAAAAATGCAATGAAATGTATTTGTATTTATTTTCATTTTTATTCATTGTTTTATCCCCACTTCTTATCCTATTTTCAATCTTTTTTCCCACCACCGTCCCCTCCCCTCACCCCACCCCCACTAGGGCCATCTGTCACTTGTTCATGTTGTTCTTTCCAGAGTGCTTACCCTTGTTCTGCTATTATCACATTCAGAAAAACCTTAATGCCATCATCAGCACCTCCTTTAGCCAGTGCCACTACCATTAACACTCCCTTTGTCCTTTTGTCCATGACATCTCTGGCAATCTCTCCTTTGCCTCCACCTATCACTGGCCTTCTACTCAGCTTCACCTACTCCACTCCCCTTAAACAGTATAACTTTCATCACATTTTTACTTCTCTTTAGCTCTGAAGAAGAGTTATACGGACTCGAAACACTAACTGTTTTTTTTTCTCTTCACAGATGCTGTTAGGCCTGCTGAGTTTTCCTAGCATTTTCTGTTTTTGTTTCAGATTTCCAGCATCTGCAGTATTTTGCTTTTATATCAGTCTAGTCAACCTTGGTTGCAACTCCCTCTGAGACAAGTATGCCCTTCCTTTGGTACGGAGACCAAAACTGTGCACAGTACTCTAGATGTAGCCTCATCAAGGGCCTATACAATTGCAGTGAGACTTCTTCACTATTATACTCCAATACTTCACTAGCTTCTGAAGTTTTGACCCTTGACCAATTTGCTGCTCCCATGTACTGTCACAAAGTGAATGTCAAGAGCAGGGCGCCCTTTTTAACAGTCGATTGCACTCTACAAAACTTCAAGTTGACTTTGGAATTTGTGATGTAAAGCATAACTGCAGTTTCATCAACGGGGATATCACAGCCCTGAGCTGGGCAGTGTGTAGCTTGTCCCATACCTTCCTCAATGATCTTTGTGGTTAAGTGCTCGTTCCAGCACTGCATACAGAGTTTGTGACCACAATGGAATATGAGTTGGGTGTTGCAGGCAGCAGATGGCATATGTATTGTGAGGAGAACCCTGCCTTCTTCTGGCACGTTTGAGATTTTTTTATCAAAAAGTTCTCCAAGTTTCCATGATTTGGTCAGATGGCAGCAAGGCCTGAATTTTACCTTTGGCGGGGCACACGTGATCGTCAGGCCCAGGAGCAGTCGGGAAACAGGCCCCCGACTACAAATTCACGCTGGTCGGCCAATTAACGGCCAGCTAGCGTGAAGCGTGTGCTGAGAATCTCAGCGCTGCCGGGGTGGGTGTGGGAAGAGGGTGGGCGATGCCGTTTCCGTGGGAGTGGGTGAGCGCTGTGAGAAAGGCCCCTGAAGGCAGGCAGCTGCCTCATGGAGCTGCGGACCTGAAAAAGCTAAAATAAAGGTTTAAAAAGCTGCAAAAAATGTGTCCATATATCACACTCAATCACCCGAAAATATAAATGATAGAAATGCTGTCCAGAGATATTTATTTTTATTTTATTTCATTACGGAAGTTTCTTCCTGCCCTTGGATGAGGTTTGATGAAAAATGCAAAGGCCGTCTGGCCGATTCACCCGTCTGCCAACGGTAAGATTGGAGGAGCCATGAGAAATCGGAGACAATTGCGCCATTATTGGGCTTAATTACCCTCTTAATTGTTGGCGGGCGCGGTCCCGACCTTTGCGTGCACCCGCCGAACGAAATATCGCGTGAGCGCAGGACGATGTCAGGACACTCACCTGATGTCCTCTTGCGCGATTTTACGCTTGATAGGGTCAAGCACGCGCCCGTCCGCAGGACTGAAATTCAGCCCCAAGTTTTCTTTATTATGAAGCAGATCTTTCTCGTCAAGGGCTGGCAATGCCACTAGGGTATTTAACTGTTGACGTATTCTCAGAGCCCAGCCTCGAAAGGGCTGTGGCCCTGGCAGTGTGGCACTGGGCTGGTTTTGTACAGCCCAGGCTCCTTAGGGCTCCTTACCAAACCCACAACCACTACCATCCAGAAGGACAAGGGCAGCAGACACAAGGGAACACCACCTCCTGAAAGTTCCCCTCCAAGACACTCACCATCCTGACTTGGAAATATATCGCCGTTCCTTCACTGTGGCTGGGTCAAAATCCTGGAACTCCCTCCCTAACAGCACTGTGGGTGTACCTACACCCCACGGACTGCAGCGGCTCAAGAAGGCAGTTCACCACCACCTTCTCAAGGGCAATTAGGGATGGGCAATAAATGCTGGCCCAGCCAGCGATGCCCATGTCTTGTAAATGAATTAAAAAAAACTCCCCTTCCTCACCTGAATGGTACAATCCTTATCCTTTCAATTAACTCATTCTCTATTTTCACCTCCACGCTCAGACTAATGCATATGGATAAAAGAAATCCAAAAACTCTCATCATTCAGGTAATACTGCAGAATGAACGTCAAGTGTAAAGTCTCCCCTGTCAACTTACCAACCCCAGAATTACAACCGTACAGGGTTTAGTCTTTGTGAATATTCACAATAGCAAAGAAGGGAGAGATGGTGAGCTAGTGGTGATGTTAATGGGCCAGTAATCCAGCCGCTCAGGCTAATGCTCTGGGGATAGGAGTCCAAATCCACTATAGCAGCTGGTGGAATTTAAATTCAATTAATCTAGGCAGCTAATCCATCAAAAATGAAAGCTAGCCTCAGTAATGGTGACCATGACACCATCATCAATTGTCATAGAAACCCATCTGGGCCACTAATGTCCTGTAGGGAGGGAAATCTGCTGTCTTTACCGAGGATGGTGACTTCACACCACATAGCAACGTGGTTGACTTTTAATTGCCCTCAAAGGGCATTTAGGGATGGTAAACAAATGCTGGCCTTGCCTGTGATGCAATCATCTCATGAAAGAATAAATATATAAAAGCAAGGGACAAGGAATTCCTGACCTGGAAGCTAGATGTTTATGACACCTGGACCATTATATTAAAATGACTGTAAACTTGAGCTGGCCCCTCTAGATCTCTCATCTATTATCCACTACCTTCTACTCACAAACTTTACAAACTAGGAGGCCTTCCCCAGGTGCGCTGACACAGGCAGTGAAATATGGAAACAGAAGGAGAAACAGAGACACTGGTTTCAGCATTTATGCATCAGAATTAACACATGGACGATTCCTCCATTGATCCCTTGTGTAACAGGACTATTTAATCCGATGGTGAGCTACACAGACCAGTTTGATCTCTGATCTGTGCTCAACCCAAGACAATGAGCTATGATTGACCTCAACTTTCCCACTTCTGTTTATCAATCCCCAAATTGATGCTCACCATCTACCATCACACAAGACAGAACTTGCATTAATATAGCACCTTTCACTACTTCAGGATATCCCAAAGTGCTTTCCAGCCAATGAAGTACTTTTGGAGTCTGCTGTTGTAATGTAGGAACCATGGCAGCTAGTTCTCAAAGTGAATGCTCTCACGTTTATCTATATCGAAATTCATTTCCCACAGTTTTACCCATTCACTGAATCTGTTAATATCTCTTTATGCTTCCATTTACCTACAACTCCATCTATCTTTGTGTCGTTGACAAATTTGGATATGTGGCTTTCCATCCCACCATCTAACCTCCTGAAACTCCCTTCCTAACAGTACCAAATAAATAAATGCTGACCCAGCCAGTGAAGCCCACATCCCGTGAATGAATGGAAAAAAATTAACTTGCCCTCTTTCCTCATTTCACTTGAATTGTGGAGCTGATAGTCTCTGACTACCATGTCTGAGCCTGCTGTGCCCTGTGGGATCTCACTAGTCTCGTCTTGCAAACTAGAATACCTGCCCATTATCCCTTTTTTAATTCATTCATGGGATGTGGGCTTCGCTGGCTAGGCCACCATTTATTGTCCATCCCTAGTTGCCCCTGAGAAGGTGGAGTCCGTGTGGTGTAGGTCCATGATTGAATGGTGGAGCAGACTTGATGGGCTGAATGGCCTAATTTCTGCTCCTATGTCTTATGGTGTACACCCACAGTGCTGTTAGGGAGGGGCTTCCAGGACTTTGACCCAGAGACAGTGAAGGAACAGGGATATATTTTCAAGTCAGGATGGTGAGTGGCTTGGAGGCGAACTTCCAGGTGGTGGTGTTCCCATTTATTTGCTGCCCTTGTGCTTCTAGGTGGTAGAGGTTGTGGGTTTGGAAGGTGCTGTCAAAGGAGGCCTTGGTGAGTCTCTCTGTCTCTTGTTGCTCAGCCGATTTCCGAAAAAGATCAATCATTTTCCCTCAATTCCATGAGCTTCAACTTTACTTAATAGTCCCTCCTGAGAGACTCTATTGAATAAAGTCTATATAAGTAACATTCAACCTATAATTAATGACCTTTTGTCCTGGAGATGAGAGAGTTACCCATGGTTGCATAGCAGACTTAGACATAGTAGTCGAAGGCTATCAGTGCCCCAGTCCCAGTGAGATGAGGAAAGTGGGAAAAGTAAATATTTCCATCGATGAATGCGAGCACAACAGCAGAGGAAAAACGTGTCAGTTTATTCAGAAATCTAGGCTATATTATGCAGGTCTGGTTGCCAGCGAAAGGGCACCTGATTCTGAAGAGAGATGAGTAGCTCTGCAAGTGACTGTGAAATGGAGGAGTAACAGTGTGATGGAACGACGAGGGACATTCATGCCCCAATTGCAGAAACTACACTGTGCAGAATTCCATTAGAATCAAACATCTTACCTCAGTCACCAGGCAGCTGATGGAGTAATGGTGTAAAGGAAATGTCAGATAAGAATGGTTAATTATAAATTATACACATGGAGAGGGGGGAACGGTGGGAGGAATACATAATGGAGAAAAAGCAGGAAGAGACAGATGGAGGGAAAAGGAGAGAGAGAGAGAGAGAGAGAAAACCAATGTTTTCTCCCCCGCTGTGATTTTTAGATCCTGGGTTCATTTACATTCAACAGGTGGCAGGCAGGATGCCCAGTGACTAAACACTGAAAATCAGGCTCGAGCTGCTGCCACACACATTCTTTGCCTAACTCAAAAGACATTTGGGGTCCTACTTACGTCGCAGGACAACTATTTCCGCATAAAATTGCGCCATACTTTCAGAGCTTTGGATAGGCCAGAAGGCCATAATAGCTCGCCGACACAATTATTCTGCTGTCCTAACTATATTCCCTATCCTTAAGCATCTCAAGCAGATGAAGCAAGAGTTTGATCAGGTTCTGCAGGGTACAGCTGTCGGCATCAAGCTGCCAGTCCTTATTACCTCCATGGAGATGACAGGAGCTAAAGCTGTAGAAGAGTTTGCAGCTAGCGTTAAGACTGATACAGACAAAGAGTACAATATGCCCAAGGAGGGAACTGTCCATGAACTGACCAGTAATGAAATATTACTTCAACAGCTGCTGGGTTTTCAGGAGACAGCGAGTGCAATGTTAGCATCTCAGGAAACCGGTGGCTGAGGAGTCACCTGCTGTACTTAGAGTTGTATGCGCTGTTAGAGGAACCTAACATCTGGCCTAACGCCTGGAATGGAGCATTTCTGCCTCCGGCTATTTTCAGCAGAGTGGGGAAGGGGCTGATGAGGAATCCCACATGCTGCTGTTGAGAAGTTGCTGGCACCATTCCGGAAGCAGGCATTTCAGAACTTTTGCAAACTTCAGCGAGAGGGGGAGGCGTGAACCAAGGATTGGAGGCGGGAAGAGTCAGTGTGTGTCGGTGAGCACAGAGGTGATGGGCAAATGGGACTTAGCATGCGATAGGGTATAAGGAGAAGAGTTAAGAGGTAATTGGGGAGGGTCAGAGGGAAATGAGTTGAGAGGCCGAGATACAGTGGAGGCCAAGAATACTGGGCACCTCTGGGGCGTGCGGGGTGCATGACATAATCACATACGGAGGTGAGGTCATCATGTGGGGAGATGATGCACTCACATATAGAGATTATGTCATGGTTTGCGGAGATTAAGTAATTACACATGGAGGTGACGCCGTCATGTGTAGAGATGATGTAACCACACACGGAAGTGATGTCATAGTGTGTGGAGATGATGTAATCACACAGGGAGGTGCTGTCATCCTGTGTGATAATGTAATCGCATATGGAAGTGATGCCATTATGTGTGGAGATGATGTAATCCCATATGGAGGTGATGTCATTGTGAGTGGAGGTGATGTCATTGTGAGTGGAGATCCATCGCAGTTCGAGGTGGAAGTGGATGAATTGCAAATAAGTGGGAGATGACGAGGAGGAATGGGGGAAAAGATATGAAAACCATCATGTCTTCTTTGTCCTAGTTGACTTGAGTCTGCTCCTGATGTGGGAAGGAACAAGCACAGGCCCCAGTTGGCACTTCAGTGAGGTAAATAAACTAAAGCACACGACACCAATAGCATGCAGTGACCAGACCAGCTAAAAGCTGGACAGTTGGCATAAAACTGGATGAATGTGCATCCGAGGTTGGGTTTTATATCCTCTGCCAGTGTATATCTGCAGTTGGCTGGGATCGGTTGACTAATGGTAATCCTAGTGACTCCAGTGGGTGTTGGTGAGGAATCAAGGGTTACCGTGGGGGGGTTAGTGGTGGGCCTCACTCCTCCATTTTCCCATCATTTCTGCCACTAGCCCACCCAAATATAGGCCCAGCCCTATTGGTGGAGAAGAGACTGGGTCTGCCAGCCTGAGAGGATGGAATGGGTGATTAAACTAGAAATAATTAGCACAATCTCTTAAAGCTCAGTGTAACCATGAGGGAGGAGTGAGATTTTCTTTATCAATTTGTGCAACTGATTCTCTGATGCACCTGCTTTCATCTGATTCATTCAATTTATTCAACCTGGAAGTTCGTTGGTGTTTCTTAAGATTTGTAAGGTGCTAAAATTAATTTAGAACATAAGCTCAGATAACAGGCTCAGATCAGCCACATCAAAAAGCTGACCCTGTTGAAAGGGACTTTGGAGACCAATTTCCCTTTCATGATGGCTGCTGCAACTTTATTGAATTTGTGAGCAGATATTTTTCTAGCTTCCTCCCCCCCGCCCCCGAGTCTGTGCTGTGATCATGATACTGTCTGATCACAGCTGCCACTATCCCTGGATACGCGAGACTTTAACTTCCACCTTTGTTCTCTTGTTTAATTACAAGTCAGGGAAATATGCTTCAGGGTCGACAAGACTGGTTTTGGATTCTACACCGAGCCGCAGAAGGGGGCAGAAGTGGAATTATCTCAGTGCACAATCCTTCCTCTGGACTCGGGCCACTTGCAATGTCACCTGGAAACATAGAAACCAGGAGCAGGAGTAGGCCATTTGGCCCTTCGAGTCTGTTCCACCATTTATTATGATCATGGCTGATCATCCAACTCAGTAGCCTGCTCCCGCTTTCTCCCCATATCCCGTTGATCCCTTTCACCCCAAGGGCTATATCTAACTCCTTCTGAAAGCACACAATGTTTTGAAACAATGATCATGTGGCCCTCTTACTATTCTTTAATCTCGGTCACCCCAGGCTGCGGAACTGTAAACATTATTAAAAACACAGTGATAGAAATTGTTCCATTTTACCGCTACATCTCATCCCTGTGTAGTACAAGGTGGGGGGGTGGGGGAAGGAAATAAGGTTTATTGCACTCTGACCAAGACTGAGAGGTGAGCCCTGGAGACTAGGCCATCATTAAAGGATCAATATCTTTCAATTGCCATGGCGGTTCAACTTTTTTTTCATAAAGCTGTCATTGGGTTTCGTAGATAACAAGACATCATATTTGCTTTTAATGCCTCTTTATGAGATTAGATTTCATAAAACTCTGTTAAAGACCGATTTCTTTCTTCATTTTAAAGTAACACTCATGCCGTCAGAGTGAGTTGGAACATCAGCTTTGTGCTTGGTTGCTGAATAGAAGGGACGGAGTTCTTCTTTGCCATGTTGGGGGAGGGGGAGGGGGAGGGTTGGCGTTGTGCAGTGGACATGGAATGAGTGTCTTCGTTCTGGAATCTGGGCTGAAATCAAGTCCAGACAGACTGGAGGCAAACTGACAGCCATTAGTGTGTGTCAGAACAATTTGCAAATCGATACTCAACCTGTTTGGCCAAGTTATCCTGACTTGGATTTATATCGCCATTCCTTCACTGTAGTGCCTTCCGCAGCGATTGTCTCCGTCTCCGACTTACCCCTCGTGGATTCCAACTGAAGTTCCATCCCTCACTGTCTCGGGGTCAAAATCCTGCAACTCCCTTGCTAACAGGTGTCCCTACATGGAGTGCAGCGGTTCAAGAAGGCAGCTCACCAAGGACAATGAGGGACGAGCAATAAATGCTGGCCCAGCAATAAATGCTGGTTTGCCCCTTGTAGGTGAGTGTGTATCATAACAGGTCAACAGCTTAATATTGGTTGAAGTGCATCATGAGTTGATTGGTTTGGAACAGTACACAGAGAGAGAATGAAACATATGCAGTTACATCTCTGTGCAAATAGAGCAAGGCAGTAGAAATAAAGAAAAAAGCCTTCTGGATTCAACATTGAGTTCAACAATATTAGATCATAATTGCTGCCTCCACCTCGTTTTTTTTGCTGGATCAGTTAGGCTCATAGACTCATAGACATTTACAGCACAGAAGGAGGCCATTCAGCCCATAGTGTCCATGCTAGTCAACAAAAACCTGACCCACACCCCATGAACAAATAATAAAAAAAGACACACATCTTCATTCTTACTGGTTTACTGAGCTGGCAAGCCTGGGGGACTTCCCTCTGTCAGTTTGCCTCTAGGCTGTCTGTGTTAGATCTCAAACCAGATTCTACAGTGAAAACACCTTCATTCCTCAAGCCCTGGGCTGGACTTGAACTTGGATTATCTGGCTCACAGTCAGCGGCACTAACCACTGAGCCACAAAACCTCTGCTTTACTAAGGTGGATGGAGAGAAAATGTTTCCACTTGTGGGGGAAGAAAGTCACTCATAACGTATATAGGTTATTGAGGAGAAGCCTCTTCACTCAACTGATGGTTAAAATGTGGGACTTGCTGCCACGTGCAGTTGTTGGGAAGGGTGACAAAGGGCAGAATCTTTCTCTCATCGGGCAGGCCCACGCTTGACTCAAACAGGAGAAAATTAGTGCGCAATGACAGGCACTCACGCGATATTTCGGTTGGCAGGAATTGGCAGCACGCCCGCCGACAATTAAGAGGGCCGTTAAACCCATTGGTTAATTAATTTATCTGAGTTTTTCCTTGCCCGTCCAATCTAACGGTTGGCAGGAGGGCGAATAGGCCAAGTGGCCTTTGCATTTTTTTGCAAAACCTCATCCACGGGCGGGATGAGGTTTCGACCAGTGATTTAAAACAAAACTTTTCAAACTCATCTTTAACATGACAGAGTCACGTGAGAGGACCTGTTTCCCTTATCTCTGCAATCTTCATTTGTAACGTCAAAAATCTTCAGCTCCCCGAGGCAGCTCCGTGACTTCAGGGAGATTTCAGTGAGCGCACACACCCGTGTGCATGCGCTGAGTTCCGCGCTCGGCCTCCTCCACTAACCCCCGCCCCAACCGACCATGAATCCAGGCAGCACTGAGCGGCTCAGCGCACAATTCACACTGGCCAGCCAGCCTGAAATCGCGGTTGGGGCCTGATTGCGAGCGGTTTCACGGCTGCTCTTGGGCCTGTCCGGCCGCGAGGTAAAAATCCTGCCCAAAGATGAATTAAGCAGAAGCTCGGTACATGCATGAGGCGGAAGGGAATGGAAGAATATATTGGCGGGGTGAGATGGGCTGATTGGTCTGTTCCTGTGCTGTAAACTCTATGTAGATCTCAGGCAAATCGAAGAGAGCTGTTTCATACATTGTGTTTTCACCTACTCTCTGGATAATCTCAATTGATTGGTGAAGAATTCCTCTCCTGAATGGCTGTCATTCAGGACAGTAGTTTGTGGAGACCGGAAAGTGAAGAATGCGGGACCATGTTCCGTACTTTTTGTGACAGTGGAAGCTATTCAAGGTGAGTGTTAGCGTGTGAGGTGCTAATGGATTGCCTCAAGCTGTCCTTCTGTTTAATACACAGCTCCAGCATCAATCAATCAATCAATCTCAGGTCAGGCGTAGCATAGGTTAGATACAGAGCAAGCCTCCCTCTAATCTGCCACAACAGTGGGACATATCTCTGAGCAAATGATAGATGATTGCCCCATTTTGCATGGTTTGCTACACAGCTATTTCCTGATACGCAGCCACAGGAGTAAGTTAATGTCTATAGATCCTGCATGTGTTTGACTTAATTGGGGGCTGGAGATTTGGCAGTAATCAGCATTCACTTCAGGTTTCCATTATCATTTGGAAAGCTGTGAAGGGCAACTTAATCCCAGTCTGGCTACATCATTCTCTGTGTGCTTTCAATATGGCTCTGTAAAGAGCTGTGGTTTGCCCCTTGTAGGTGGGTGTGTATCATAACAGGTCAACAGCTTAATATTGGTTGAAGAGCATCATGAGTTGATTAGTTTGGAACAGTACACAGAGAGAGAGTGAAACATATGCAGTTACATCTCTGTGCAAATAGAGATGTAGAAATAATGAAAAAAGCCTTCTGGATTCAACATTGAGTTCAACAACATTAGATCATAATTTCTGCCTCCACCTCGTTTTTTTTGCTGGATCAGTTAGGCTTATAGACTCGTAGACATTTACAGCACAGAAGGAGGCCATTCAGCCCATCATGTCCATGCTGGTCAACAAAAACCTGATTACGTTAATCCCATTTTCCAGTGCTTGGCCCTTAGCCCTGGGGTCTATGGCAACACAAGTGAATATCTAAATATTTCTTGAATGTTACGAGAGTTTCTGACTCATCCACCCTTTCAGGCAGTGATTTCTAGACTCCCACCACCCTCTGGGTGAAGAAATTTCTCCTCAACTCCCCTCTTAGCCTTTTACCTCTAACCTTAAGTCTATGTCCCCTGGTTATTGACCCCTCTACTAATGGAAAAAGTGCCTTCCTATCCACCCTATTTATGCCTCTCATAATCTTATACATCTCTATCAGGTCCCCTCTCAACCTTCGCTGCTCCAAGGAAAACAACCCCAGCCTATCCAATCTTTCCTCATAGCTCAGACCCTCCAGCCCAGGCAGCATCCTGGTAAATCTCCTCTGCACCCTCTCCAGTGCAATCACATCCTTCCTATAATGTGGTGACCAGAACTGCACACAGTACTCCAGTTGTGGCTGAACCAGCGTTTTATACAGTTCCAGCATAACCCCCCCCCACCGCTCTTGTATTCTATGCCTTGGCTAATAAATGCAAGTATCCCATATGCCCTCTTAACCACATTATCTACCTGCCCTGCTACCTTCAGGGATCTGTGGAAATGCACACCAAGGTCCCTCTGATCTTCAGTACTTTCCAGGGTCCTACCATTCATAGTGTAACCCTTTGCCTTGTTAGCCCTCCCCAAGTGCATGACCTCACATTTTTCCAGGTTGAATTCTATTTGCAACTGCTCTGCCCACCTGACCTGTCCATTGATATCCTCCTGCAGTTTACAGCTATTCTCCGCACTATTTACCACCTACCAATTTTCGTGTCATCCATGAACATCTTGATCATACCCCCTACATTTAAGTCCAAATAATTTATGTACACCACAAACAGCAAGGACCCCAGCACCGAGCCCTGTGGAACCCCACTGGAAACAGACTTCCAGTCACAGAAACATCCCTCTACCATCACCCTCTTCTTTCCGCCTCTCAGCCAATCTTAGATCCATTGTGCCACTTTGCCTTGGATCCCATGGGCTCTTACTTTCTTGACCAGTCTGCCATGAGGGACCTTATCAAAAGCCTTGCTAAAGACCATGTAGACCACATCAAATGCATTACCCTCATCAACACTCCTGGTTACCTCCTCAAAAAATTCAATCAAATTTGTCAAAAACGACCTTCCCTTAACAAATCCATGTTGACTACCCCTGATTAATCCGTGTGTCTCCAAGTGCGGATGCATTCTGTCCCTCAGAATTCTTTCCAGTAACTTCCCCACCACCAAGTTCTGCCTCCTTTATTTTTTTATTCCTTCACATTGCATTTGGATGGTTGCCATTAAGCCATTCACACCTCATCTGGACACATCTTTTGGTTCTTTATTACACTCATGACCACTCCTTTTGGCTTTTGTATTAGTAAACCTTTTGTCATTTAATCCCACCTGCCCTCCACCCTATCACAGACCTTCCCTTCTGTTCTTCCTGCCCCTTCCCCTTGCCCCAAATGTTTTATATTTCTACCTCTGCCCAGTTTGTTATCAGGATGTGCTTTTTATGGATACAATTTCTATTTTTTTCTCATTCTGGCTGGATTTAAAAACAAACTGAAATCTCTAAGAGACAATGATGAAAATGCCCTGACGGCTTCTTATTCCGCCAAGTGGGAAGAAAATAATAGACACTCAACCCCCTGGAGAGCATAGAAGGTTCCATCCCCCTGCTGGCTGCACACCATCCCAAGACTTTGCGAATGTTTCTGAGATGAGACATCAAAATGAAATTACCCTGCTCTGAAACAATAACTGCAGCAGACATGAGCATTTCTCTGGAATATACAGTCAGCAAGGTACTTTAAGGACCCCTTACTAAGCAGGAGAGAGAGAGAAAAAGAGACAATGCTGTACTGAATGAAGCTGTGTGCCCTCTCTGCCTTTCTCTCTTGGAAGTGCTACTTGGTTTGCAAAGTAACCACCCTGAGAATAAAAATCTACTGTGAACCGAGACATACGACTACACCCAGGAAGACAACTGAAAAAAATGGCCGCAATGTGGAATCATTACATCGAGACCAGCTATCCATATATTCTTCTGTTTTTTCATGAAAGTTAACAATCGATAAGTCTATTCTTTTACTCTGCTGTTTGTACTGTTG
The DNA here is from genome assembly GCF_017639515.1 of Carcharodon carcharias. NCBI lineage: Eukaryota > Metazoa > Chordata > Chondrichthyes > Lamniformes > Lamnidae > Carcharodon > Carcharodon carcharias. Next base: position 1,423,656 of record NC_054497.1, read on the forward strand.
TGTGTGTATGTTTGTGTGTGTGTGTGTGTGTATGTGTGTATGTATGTGTGTGTGTGTATGTATGTGTGTATGTATGTGTGTGGGTGTGTGTGTGTGTGTGTGTATGTATGTGTGTGTGTGTGTGTGTGTATGTGTGTGTGTGTGTATGTGTGTGTGTGTATGTGTGTGTGTGTGTCTGTATGTGTGCGTGTGTGTATGTGTGTGTGTGTGTGTGTATGTGTGTGTGTGTGTCTGTATGTGTGTGTGTGTGTGTGTGTATGTGTGTGTGTGTGTGTGTGTGTGTGTGTGTGTGTGTGTGTGTGCGCGTGTGTGAGCCCAGATGAATATGTGTGACGTATGAATGGTGGTTGCAATTTACCTAGTTTTTTTTTAGTTCGGGAAATAGTTTTAATAAACTTATCTTGTTCTTTGCTTAGCCTAAGAAAACTTGTCTGACTAATTCTTTAAAACCTAAGGGCGTAAATAGTGGGACTCTTATAGAATTGGCAAAGCATATCCTCTCTAACTTCACATACAATCCTGTGGTGGTTAAACGTGGAGTGGGAAAGTAGGGGAGTCATTACACCCCTCCTCACACGGTCATATTTGAATGAAGGGTCACCACTGACCTGAATTCTATGGAACTGGGGTAACCACTGTCATGTCACCAAAAGAGGACATGTTTAGGAGAGATATAAAGGTTAGCATATCCCAGTGGCCTTTGGGCAACCTGGATTAGAGACATTCAAGATCAAACTCGAGAGGTTCAAGATTTCATCCAACCATGCTGAAATATGTTATTTACATGCTCACTGTAATGCTGGGCTATATTTAAGGAAACACACCCTACTGAATGCTTGCAATAATAAAGGTAAATAATTTAATGTGGATCCATGACAAGCACATTCAATGACCCCACATTCAATGACCCCACAGCCACCCCTGAAACCCTATCACTATTGCCACTAATGACCCTGATCTCCCCCTAGTCTGACCAAAATCACCCCCACCCCGACCCCTCAGCACATACTTCAGACCCCTTGACTCTGATCATGGGCTCTCGACCCACTTACCTGAGAGCTGCTGGGTTACATTGGCTCAACATCAGTGATGTCCATGATCCAATATCTTGGGCAACTCATGCAAAATCTTTCCGGCACCGGGTGATTGCACTTTGACCCCAACACCAGAGGCAGGATCTTCCAGTCGGCGAGCAGGGGCAGTACCCACTCGCCGACACATAAAATGACGCGGGGTGACGTTGGGTAGGTCAGCGGGGGTGCAGCTGAGTCAGCTGTGTGCCCACCAACCTATCAACGGCCTATTCAGGCCATTGAAAAACTAGTTAAGGTCATTAATGGACCTGCCGGTCTAACCTTAAGGTTGGCGGGGAGACCGGGATCTCTGGCGGGCTTCAGAAAAAGCATCAAACCTCATCCACGGGCGGGATAAGGTTTCATGAGGGTATTTAAATTTTCATTAAAGGTTTCAATAAAAGTTATGGACATGTCCCAACTCATATGATAGTGCCATGTGAGGGGACAAGGCAGGGACATTTTTTTATCATTTGTATTACAGATTTTAATTCCGAGCTGATCTCTTAGCCTCAGGGAGATCTGTACGCTACTACACATGCATGCATGAAAGAGCGCACTCCTGGCTGAGGGAATCCCACCCACCCCCCACCTGCACAGGGAGTGCATAGCGCTTCCTGGTGGACATCATGTGCAGCAGAAGCTCGGTGGTCCTCTGGCATCAGGGGTGGCCCTTCAGGGTCTGCAGAGCGAACAGCTGCTGGTGAACATAAACAGGAGAAGAAGGACATGTCATTAGTTAAAGTCATCACCCTGGTGATGACAATGGGGATCTGCACCATGGTGCCCTCGTCTTCCAATGATCAATGGGGACTCCATGTTCGAGGCTCCCATCAATGAAGAGACTACACTAGAATGGTCGCACAATCCGAAACTCTCACCTCTATGCACCGCACTCTGACCTTCGTCTGGCAGCCCCTCTCCACGCCCAGTTGCATGTGGAGTTCTCGAACTCCAGGGTGTCTTGATTGAAGCTGCTGAGCAGCAGCAGGTTGGGCAGCCCCTCTGTCGGTACGTGTCCTCTCTGTCTGGTTATGGCCTGTCTTCTCCTGAAAGAACAGAGGAGCATTGATTAGTCCACTCTCTACCTGCAGCGCCATTGCATCCTGGCCAACCCCAGCGGAAGAGGAACTTGCAGGGCACATCTGAGTCATGGCCCTCAAGCCACAAGGTGCTCAGTCCAAGCAGCTGGGTCTCACCCCCTTGGCCAGCTCCGGCGTCATTGACAATTGGCACTCAGACTCTAGTAGCCCTGAGGTCCATGGGCAGGACGGCCACAGCTTAGGCACTTCTGCACAGTGACACATTCCAACATGGTAATCACCCTTCCTGAGTGCAGCAGATCAGTGATGTGCTTCCGGCACTGCACCCATGTGCTCCACATCATCACGGCTGCTCACCATTGCTGCCACCTCCTTCTGTGCTGTTTTTGTGAGGTGCAGTGGCCTCCTCCCATCTCTGGGGACAAGGGTGTCCCTCCTGGCAGCCGCCTCCTCCAGGAGGATGGAGAGACACTCATCGGAAAAATGAGTGTCCGTGTGCCCACCCAACTCCCCCTCCCGCCTGCTGTGTCCAGACACACTCGACGACAAAGCTTCGGTTTGGGAATGTGGAGGAGACATCCTTCCATGGCAGCCTTCCAGGGGCTGCCTGGGCCACTTTTAAACCGGCCACCGGGTCACCCCTGGACCCCGCCCCTGGCCATCCCAACCAATGCAGAGCCGAGTTTCACACTGGATGAGCCACGATCACGGGCGGCAGAGCGTTTCCCAGCCTCACCCAGGACCGCCCACTGCGCCTGCCCAATGACCTCAAAACCCTGCCCAACGTTTCTGGTCCTTTATCAGGATTGGAAAAAGTAAGAATTCCTTGTGGCTATCCTTCATCACATTGAATAGAACTACAGCATGCTAAATGGATCAGGTTTCAAACAGGTCTAGCAACTCAAGATTGGACAATCATGAAGTGTTGTGGGCCATCAGCAGCAGCAGAATTGTACTCAACCACAATCTGTAATCTCATGGCCTGACATATCCCCCACTCTACCATTACCATCAAGCCGGGGAATCAACTCTGGTTCAATGAAGAGTGCAGGAGGGCATGCCAGGAGCAGCACCAGGCATCCCTAAAATGAGGTGTCAACCTGGTGAAGCTATAATACAGAAATACTTGCATGCCAAACAGCAGAAGCAGCAAGTGATAGACAGAGCTAAGCGACCCCACAACCAATGGATCAGACCCAAGCTCTGCAGTCCTGCCACATCCAGTCATTAATGTCAGTGGATGATTAAACAACTCACTGAAGGAGGAGACCCCACAAATATCCCCATCCTCAATGATGCTGGAGCCCAACACATTAGTGCAAAAGTCAAGGCTGAAGTGTTTGCAACAATCTTCAGCCAGAAGTGCTAAGTGGATGATTTATCTTGGCTTCCTCTGGAGGTCCCCAACATCACAAATGCCAATCTTCAGCCAATTCAATTCACTCCATGTGATATCAAGAACTGGCTGAAGGCATTGGATACTGCAAAGGCTATGGCCCTGACAATATTCTGGTAATAGTGCTGATAATTTGTGCTCCAGAACTTGCTGCACCCCTAGCCAAGCTGTTCCAGTACAGCTACAACACTGGCACCTACCTGGCAATGTGGAAAATTGCTCAAAAGCAGGACAAATCCAACCCGGCCAATTACCACCCCATCAGCCTACTCTCGATTATCAATAAAGTGATGGAAGGGGTCATCAACAGTGCTATCAAGCAGCACTTGCTTAGCAATAACCTGCTCACTGATGCTCAGTTTGGGTTCTGCCAGAGCCACTCAGCTCCTGAATTCATTACAGCCTTGGTTCAAACACGGACAGAAGAGCTGAACTCCAGAGGTGGGGGGAGAGTGACTGCCCTTGACATCAAGGCAGTACTTGACTGAGTGTGGCCTCAAGAGCCCTAGAAAAACTGGAGTCAATGGGAATCAGGGGGAAACTCTCAGCTGGTTGGAGTCATGCTTAGCAAAAAAGGAAGATGGTTATGGTTGTTGGAGATCAATCAACTCAGTTCCAGGACAACACTGCAGGAGTTCCTCAGGGTTGTGTCCTTGGCCCAAGCATCTTCATCAATGACCTTCCTTCCATCATAAGGTCAGGAGTGGGGATGTTCACTGATGATTGCACAATGTTCAGCACCATTCGCCATTCCACAAATACTGAAGCAGTCCATGTGAAAATGCAATAAGGCCTGGACAATATCCAGAGTTGGGTTGACAAGTGACAAATAACATTCATGCCACACAAGTGCCAGGTAATGATCATCTCCAACAAGAGAGAATCTAACTATCTCCCCTTGACATTCAATGGCATTACCACTTCTGAATCCCCCACTATCAACATCCTGGGGGTTACCATTGACCAGAAACTCAACTGGACTGGCCATAGTCTGGCTATGAGAGCAGGTCAGAGGCTGCAAATCATGTGGCGAGTAACTCACCTCCTGGCTCTCCACAGCCAGTCCACCATCTACAAAGCACAAGTCAGGAGTGTGATGGATATTCTCCATTTGCCTGGATGAGTGCAGCTCCAACAACACTCAAGAAACTCAACACCATCCAGGACAAAGCAGTCTGCTTGATTGGCACCGCATCCACAAACATTCACTCCCTCCACCACTGACATATAATGGCAGCAGCATGTGTACCATCTACTAGATGCACTACAGGAATTTGTCAAGGCTCCTGAGACAACACCTTCCAAACCCATGACCACTACCATCTAGAAGGACAAGGGCAGCAGACATTTGGGAACACCACCACCTTGAAGTTCCCCTCCAAGTCACTCACCATCCTGGCTTGGAAATACATCGCTGTTCCTTCACTGTCACTGGGTCAATATCCTGGAACTCCCTCCCTAACAGCACTGTGGGTATATCGACACCACACGGACTGCAGCGGCTCAAGAAGGCAGCTCACCACCACCTTCTCAAGGGCAATTAGGGATGGGCAATAAATGCTGACCCAGCCAGTGATGCTCACATCCCGTGAATGAATCAAAAAATGTGACATGTATAACATGGGAAGGGAAGAGGGTGGGAAAGGAAGGTCTGTGTTGGGGGGAAGGCAGGAGAGATTAAATGAAAAAAAGGATGATGGTGGAGGACAAAAAGAGGTGGCAATGGGACAAGTAAAGAAAGGCTTAGAGGAGGTGTAAATGGCCCCATCTGACCAATTACTAATAGCTGCTGCCTGAAAAATGTGGTTAGAAGACATGATCAGATATTGCTGAACTCAAAGTTCAGTCTGGAAGGCTGTAAAGTGCCTAACTGAAAGATAAGATTGGCCATGAGGGTCAATGGTGTGCTCACGCTCCGCATGGACTCCTCCATCATGGATACCATGGCACAGCAGGGCATGCGTATCCCCATGGATCTCTGCCAGATTCTCCCAGATTCAGTGCCTAACTGAAAGATAAGGTTGGCCATGAGGGTCAGTGGGGTGCTTGGAAATACTTTGAGCTTCATGAGAACAGGATAGGAGGCCAAGAATAGAAAGATCAGAGTGAGATGTGGGGCGGAGTATTAAAATGACAGCCGATCAGGAGTTACTGTTGCGGACTGAACAGCGGTGACCCACAAAATGGAGGCGCTCCACAATCTACATTTGATGGAATAGAACTTCAGGTTTGTTCGGGCTCTCGTTATGTTGGTAAACATGACAACCAGTTTGTGCACGGAAAGGTCAACTTCTCTGTTTTGGTAGCAGTGACTGAGCGATGAATGCAGACCAGGAAATTGGAAGACTACTTTTATTTTCTTCAAATGGTACAACAGGATCTTTACTGTCAAGTTCAAATCCATTGTCCCTTCTTATCTCTGTAACCTCTTCCAACCTACAACCCTCTGCGGGCTCTGTCCCCTACCAAATGTGGCTATTTGCGCCTCCGGAACTTTAATCGCTCCATCATTACTGGCCCTGGGATATCCTGCCCCATGTGCCCAAAGACCTATGGGTCAAGAATTGGTCTGTTCAGTCACATGAAGACCCATGGCAGAAACTCATGATCCTGAATAGCCGTCATCCTGAAATTGAGGGCCAGCCGATGACAATGATGCCTCCAGCTAGCCCCAAGCTCTGGAATTCCCTCCTTAAGTCTCTTCCCATCTTTCTTGGAGTCTCCTTAAACTCTACCGCTTCGACCAAGCTTTTGGTCAACTGTCCTAATGTCTCTTTCTGTGCCTCGGTGTCAATTTTTGTTTGTGATCGCATTCCTTGATGTGCCTTAGGGCATTTTACCACATTAAACTCAATTTATAAATGCAAATTGTTTTTTGTTGCTGTTGTTCACCAGAACAGGCAAACTGGGCCTCAGTTTATCCAAGAGAGCAGCACCTCAGACAGTGCAGCACACCCGCAGTGAGGTACCAAGTGTTATGCACTCAAGCCCTGGGACAGAAATTATAGAGTCTATTAAAGAAAGAATAAAACTGAAGTTAAGTTGACCTCATGGTACTTGACATTTAAATAGCTTTTGCACTGTAACGTTAGTGCTAGCCTCTGTGTCCCATTCATTGGAGTCTGGCTGGCTCTGGAGGTATTGACCTCCCAACAGCTGATGGGGTGAGATTATCAGTCCCGTGTTCCCTGGCCACAATAAAGATGAGGGAGTGCTGTCCACTCTTTGCACAAGAACCTGCCTCATCAAAGTGGCCGAAATTATCCCTGTAAAATAAAATAGGGTGTAGAAAAATCACAGAGTCCTGTCTGCTCAGCACGTGCAGGCTGCTCATTGTGATGAGTGTTGACATATGGACTTGATAATTAAGGTGGGAGCTGATCTGTAACAAAGTGGAGTTAAATCTACATGTCTTGTCTTCAAAGTCAAATGGAGCAGACACCAGTTGCTGTATCGTCACTACCCAGACCATCGTTTGCATCATAACCAGGTGATGAATTTACTAATATGGCAAGTAATGATCCTGCAAGACAGTTAATGAGGGAATCACTCGAACAGCAAAACAGGAGTTTTAATTATTGTTTTCCCAAGGAGTTGCTGCCCAGGCGTTAAAAGAGCTCATTTTCTTTGATTAAGGCGTTTTAACAATGGGATGGTTCGAACGCAAGCAGTTCATTTATTTACCAATTTGAAGCAGCGCACTAACAGCTGACAAAGGCTGCAAATACACTATCTCAGACACCAGTAATAAAAAGAGAAAAATGATGCATTTTTATAACACCATTCACCTTTAGGATGTTCCAAAGTGCTACAGAGCCAAAGAAGGGCTTTTGAATTGTTGTTCACCGTATGAAATGTGACAACCATTCTGTGCTCAGCAAGATCCCACTGACAACAACGAGAATGGTTTCAGGGATGAGGAATTAAAGTTGACTGGCGAAGTTGGGCTCGGCCTCCTTAGAAGGCTGAGGAGATTTTATAGAGGGGTTTAAGATCATGAAGAGCATAGGCAGGGTAAAATAAAGAGAAACAGAAGGGTGGAGAGCAAGAGGACACCGTTGTTAGGTGATTGGCAAAAGGACAAGAGGCAAAAAAAACTTTTTGCGCACCAAGTGTTTAAGGTTTGAAATGCACTGCCCAATAGCTCTCAAAAGTGAATTCGATAAATATTTGAAAGAGAAAATCTTTGGGAAAAAAGCAAGGGAGTGGTACTAATTGGACTGCTCTCTGAAAGAGCCATCACAAACTCAATGGGCTGAATAATCTTCCTGTGATATACTATTCCATGATCCTGTGAGACTCAGCAGTGAGAATGCCAGCAATTGAGAAACATAAGAAAATCCAGTGGATAAAAAGAGCCCATTTGGCCCCTGGTACTTTAACCCTGACTCCCTTCACAGCACCCCATGATACTTTGAACACCCCTTTGCTGACACTAAGCTTCCTGGTCTTTGAGGAAAACACTTCTGCCCAGTAACCTTTTTTATTCATTGTATGTGGGTGTCACTATTGCCCTTGTTCAGAGGGCAGTTAAGAGTCAACCAGATTGCTGTGGATAAGGATGGCCGATTTCCTTCTCTATAAGGTATTAGTGAAGCAGGTGTGCTTTTACATCAATTGATAATGACTTCATAATCATCAGCAGGCTTTTAACTGCAGATTTGTCATGTTAGGATTTGAACCTGGGTCCCCAGAGTATTACCTTGTGTCCCTGGATTATTAGTCTAGTAACAAGACAACCATGCCACTGCCTCTTCCTCCCCTTGACAATTGGTATTAAATTTATTTTCAACCAATCTAAGTTATTATCTTATAGTGTTAAGGCAATGTCTTGGATTCAGTATTGTTTCTTCAGTTAATATTTAATATACCTCAGTGACGATCAGCTCCAGCTTCCTTTTCCCTCACAGCTGGCCTTTTTTATATGTGGAATGACTCTTGTGTCATCATTCCATCCAACTTGTAGATATATATTTTATGCCATGATGATCAAATTGTCACAAGTTGATCACTGGACTTTCTCATAATCTTCAGCATGATCTTTGGAACCTTATTCTCCCCCTGCTCAGTTTGAAACATAGGAATATACAAAATTCACAGGCAGGCGAAGACCTGTCAGCCCTTCAGGCCAACCCCACACTATAATCACCAGAGCATCGGGCTTAAAAACTTCTTACCTCCCCCTTCCCCGCCCCAACTCCTCTTCCTTCCTCGTCCTCACCCCTGTCCTCCACCACCCTCACTCTCCTCAATCATTCCTCCCACCCACCCCCAATTCCCAGCTCTTTAATATCCTGGGAAAAAGCAACAAAAAAAAGGAAAAAGCAAGGCCAATAAAGGCACAAGTATCCTGTAGCGTTCCTCCCCAGAAGCAAAAAACAGTTCGGACCAGTACTCTTATGCCCCATTTTTACTGGTGTTCCAATTTAAGGTACACAAGACCAGTTCAGACCAGTACTCTTATTTCCCAGTTTTTACTGCTTTATCCTTCTGAGTCTTTGATTTCCTCAAAAGCAGTCCAGCAGAACAGACAGACTGGATTTTTAGGGGCTGGATTTTTAACCACCCCCACCCAACCAACAAGGGCAGGAATGGGGCCAGGCATGTGTAGAACTCACGTTTCAGGTCTTTGTGCCAGTTCTGCAGCTCCATTCCCCTCCCCAGTTATTTTATTGGATGAGTGTATGTGTAATGGGGGTGGGGGTGGGCTGCAGTGGGTGTGCTGAAGGAGCTACCTGTTGGCAAGCAGCGCGCAGTCAATTCAGATAGTTAAGAATCTATTGAGGCCTATCGAAGGAGGCAAACTGAGACGTTGCAGCTGGCCTCCAGGTTCCTGCAGACAGCAGGGAACAGTTTAGCTGCAGGGAGGCAGCCATCTGGTGGTACAACAGGGAGGACCAGCACTCCAGGTAGGAAGATAGGACATAGGAACACAAGAGCATAAGAGCAGGTGGAGGCCATTCAGCCCATCGAGCCTGCCTTGCCAGTCAATACGACCATGGCTGATCATCCACTTCAATGCCTTTTCCCACACTATCCCCGTATCCCTTTACATCATTGGTACTTAGAAATCTGTCAATCTCTTCCTTAAACATACTCAATGACTGAGCTTCCACAGCCCTCAGGAAGAGAATTCTCAAGATTCATGGCCCTCTGAGTAAAAATAGATTCTACTCATCTCAGCACCAAGTGGCTTCTCCTTATTTTGAAATTGTGTCCCACACACTACGGACTTCTGACCCCCACTGCGGACTTCTGACCCCCACTGTGGACTTCTGACCCCCACTTCAGCCTGACACTGGAGTTCAAGAGCCCATCGGGAAAAATCCTGCCCCAGCTGTCGGCATTAAAGACTCATCTATACGATGTGATCACTCCTTCAGTCAAGCTCCGTCTTGAGGGCACATTGAACACCCATCACGGGGCCCGGCAATACATCCACAAAACATACTTGTGGCTTCTAAAATTGGCTACAGGCAGCAAAGCACCTGCAGTGAGGGGCTCAGCTCTTTCGAGTACAAACCCGTTTCCATCTGTTTCAGATGGAATTACATTGTTTCATAGTTGACCATTGTGAGACTTGAACTCTTGATCTTTGGGGTTACAAACCCAGTACCATAACCACTTGGCTATTTAGGCCAAGCGTGAGGGGGCTCAGTGTAGACTCATCTCAGAGACAGGGTAAACACATTCAGCTGGTACCAGTTCAGGAGTTTGCAACTTATTTCCCCTTATAAGGCCAGCAAATGGCATCGATTGCTCAAATTAGGACTGTGCACCTGTGCTGTCCATTTTGATGTACAATGGTGCAGCAAGCACTGCTTCGTCATCACGTTTACCTCAGGCTCCTGTAAGTACCAGGATTTGAACCTAGAACCATAGGCCCGCAATTGTAGTGTTCAGCTAGCTGAGCCACTTGGTCCTCAGGTGCTAGTACAGAGGACAGGAACCCTGATAGATGAGCCAGTTTAATCAAAGGGAAAGTGCCTTTGGCATTAATGCAGGGACAGTTCTCTCAGAACTCAATTCAAATGCATCCTGTCACCTACACCTCATTAATATTCAAATTTAATGAGAGCGGAGCATTCTTAATGAGGCATAATTTGAATAACACTGTGATAATTTTAAATATTGCTCTTTCTCAGAACAGTTGAAGAGTCATTTGTTAAAGAGATAATTTTCATCAGATATGATTTGTCTTCTTTCTTTTAAAGGTCAAATCCCATTGATGAGATTTTTAGCTAATTGAGTTTCAGGATTGATTTTTATTATAATGATGATTTTCATTACTTTGATTTTTTTTGTCCAAATGTTGTCATCTCTAATTGTCGCAATAAAGCAGATTATTTTTATAAATATTCATTTCCTGCACCGTGTCTTTACTGAAAGTGCGCTTTGCGAATGTAGTTATATATCTCGATGTAAGAGCTTGAAGTCAGGGCAATTTTTGTGGAATACTTTAAGAATTAAAGAGCCCCCAAGTTGGCTAAGACCAGTTAAGCCCATGTTCTGCTCAAGACGCTCAATGATATGGGGATCAGGCACTGAATTGGGCTTCAGGATCAGCCATGATCTTATTGAATGGTGGAGCTGCCCTTAAGGGTCTAATTCAGTTCTTACTTCTTTCCAACTACTGGAAAAAGTAGTCGGAGCTTATGCTAGGGAACAGTTGCCCAGGTGCTGATTAAACAATTGATTGCCATTTGAACACTCATTACAGAGGCTGCATAGAGTTCAATTGCTCTGTGTTTGATTATGTGACTCTGATAACTGATCTATGCTCACTGGGTTTGATTGGTTAAGCCTGGGTGTGGATTCAGAGCATACTAAATAGACACCGTAGGAATTATGAGAAGCTGAGCTGTAAGCATGAGTGCGGACATTTTGTGATTGCAGAGATATTTAAAAACTCCTGTAAATAAACCAGTTGCACAATTAGAAACTAATGGGCTACATTTTAATTGTTCGTGATGGGCATGTTTCTTCGGGGACAGCTCTAAAATAGAGTGGGTGTCCTCCCCCTGCAGGTACAGGATATCCCTCCTCCTCTGGACCTCCTCCACAAAGACCTCCAGTGCTGCATCTGAGAACCTGTGCGCCCTCTCCCTTGTTTTCCGAGACATCCTGGGAGCTGGCATTGTGTGCCAGCCAGAACAGTCCCCACATTTAGTGGAAGTGGATGTGGGGGGCCCATATTACTCTATGAAAATGACGGTTAATCGCTTGAGTGTGAACCTTGAGGGTTTGTGGTTTAGATTCCCAGGCAGGATCAAATTAGGGGAAATCAGCAATTAAGATCAAAACTGAAAGCTAATTCCAGTCTTTCAAACAGGGCATGTCTTATTGGCACAGCATCCAATTTGTGCCTATTTTCATCCTTTATCAAAGATAACCTCCGGGGATCCCTCCCTGAAAGAAAACCAATGTCTATTTTCAAAGGTATTGGCTTGATATAATGTACTTGGAACTCCAATGGCTGAAATATATACAAGTGGCCTACTGTGCAAGGCTGGACAGATTTTCTTGGCTTTGAGGAAATTAACTCTAAACCCGTTCAGGCCGGCAAACATGTACAGATTTCTTGGCATATTGGACTGAGACGAAATAAAAACAGAAAGTATAGCACAGCAGCCATGCTCGGTATATGACAACGACATTGGCGTCGACCTGATAATGTGGAAAGTTGTCCAGCTAGCCATTCTATGATTCTAGTCCACAAAAAGCAGGACAAATCCATCCAGGCCAATTACTGCCCCCATCAGTCTATTCTCAGCCATCAGCAAAATGATCGACAGTGCTACCAAATGCCACTAACTCAGCAATAATCTCACCGATGCTCGGTTTGGCTTCTGCCAGGCCCACTCAGCTCCTGGCCTCATCACAACTGTGGTCCAAACATGGACAAGAGCGCTGAGTTCCAACGTTGTGTTGAGAGTGACTGTCCTTAACATCAAGGCAGCATTTGACCGAGCGCAGCATCAAGAAGCCCCAGCAAAACTGGAGTCAATGGGAACCAAGGGGAAAATTCTCCACTGATTGGAGTCATACCTAGCACAAAGGAAGATGGTTGTAATTATTGGAGGTCAGTCATCTCAGTCTCAGTATGTCACTGCGGGGGCTCCTCAGGATAATGTTCAGCTACTTCATTAATGACTTCCATCTATCAAAAGGTCAGAGTGGGGGTGTTCGCTGATGATTGCACAATGTCCAGCGCCACTTTCACTCCTAAGATACTGAGGCATTCTGTGACAATATGCACAAAGACCTGGACAACAAATGTGGCAAGGAACACTAGCAGCATACAAGTGCCAGGCAAAGACTATCTCCAACAAAAGAGAATATATGCCTCTCGCCTTGACAATCAATGGCATTACCATTGTTGAATCCCCACTGTCAACATCCTGGGGGTTACCGCAGACCAGAACTTAACTGGACCAGCCATATAAATACTGTGGTTACAAGAGCAGGTCAGAGGCTAGGAATTCTGTGATAAGCAACTCACCTCCTGACTCCCCAAAGCCTGTCCACCACCTACAAGGCACCTGTTAGGAGTGTGATAGAATACTCTTCACTTGCCTGGATGAGTGCAGCTCCAACAACACTCAAGCTCGATGCCATCTGAAACACAGCAGCCTGCTTGATTGGCACCCCATCTGCCACCTTAAGCATTCACTCCCTCCACCACTTGAGCACGTGGCATAGGTGTGTACCATCTCCAGGAAGTACTTCACTAATACACCAAGGCTCCTTCTACAGCATCTACCAAACCCACGACCACTACCACCTCGAAGGACAAGGGCAGCAGATACATGGGAACACCACTACCTGGAAGTTCCCTTCCAAGCCACTCACCATCCTGACTTGGAAATATATCGCCGTTCCTTCACTGTCACTATGTCAAAATCCTGGAAACCCCTTCCTAACAGCACTGTGAGTGTACCTACACCTCATGGACTGCAATGATTTAAGAAGGCAGCTCACTACTATATTCTGAAGGGCAATTAGGGTGGGCAATAATTGCTGGTTTAGGCAGCAATACTGGTATCCCATGAATGAATGAAAAAAAACTTCTGACAATCCCAAGGCTCTCCTGGTTTGACCACTCTGTAAAGTTGGGCTGACACAAAACTTTGCTGCCTGTATCTCAACTCACACAAAGTCCAGTTCACTCATCATCCCATCGTTTGTTCACCTATATAGGCTTCTGGATATATCTTGACTTTGAAAATCTCATCCTTGTTTTCAAATTGCCCAGCACCTCTCCCCTCCCTATCTCTGTTTTCTACTCTTTACTGTTCTTGGAGATATACGCACTCCTGCTAATCCTGGCCTCATCCACGCCCCCAATTTCCATCACCCCACCATTCAGTATGGTGACCACAATTTCAGTTGCCTCCAATTAAGCAGCTCTGGTCTTCCCTCCCTAAACCTCTTTGTCTCCCTACCCCTCTTTGTCTCCCTACTCCTCTCCCCATTTAAGACTCTCCTTAAAACCTACCTCTTTGGGCACTGTTTTGGTCACCAGATTTGATCCCTCCCTATGTAGTATGGGATAGAAGTTTGTTTGACCATCTCCTTGAAGCATTTTGGGATATTTATTGAGATGCATTGCTATAGAACTAACGTGCATGGTTCAGTAACTGATATAACTGATGGCACGAACTCTTCTGCCCAAAAAGTGACTGTTATGGCGGGTCAACTGAGTTGCGGGGTGTTGCAGGGAAGAGTGTGGATCAGTGGGTTAGAATGAAAAGTCAGGGTGGGATGATGGATTTTTTTTTATTCATTGGATGTGGCCATCACTGGCTAGTCCAGCATTTATTGCCCATCCCTAAATGCCCTCACTCAGAGGGCATTTAAGAGTCAACCATACTGCTGTGGGTCTGGAACCACATGTAGGCCAGACCCAATAAGGATAGCAGATTCCATCTGTAAAGGACATTATTGAACCAGATGGGTTTTTACAACAGTCATTTCATAGTTATCATTAGGCTTTTAATTCCAGGATTTTTTTAAAAAATTGAATTCAAATTCCACCATCTGCCATAGCAGGATTTCAACCCAGGTCCCTGGGGAATTACCCTGGGCACCTGCATTACTAGTCCAGCAACAATACCACTACATCATCACCTACACCTTAGCAATGGGGGTGCGCATTTTCAATTGGCCACTGCATGTGAAACAAGCCTTCAGTATCAATTATAGAAAGCTCCTGATTTGTGACATTAAGGGGAATTGCAGACACTGGAGCCTCTCCAGTTTGGGATGCTTGGGACCAAATTATTTCTGGATTTCGGAATGTTTTGGATTATAGAATGATGTTAGATTAATTAACCACAAGTGTGTGAACCGGAAAACAGAACAGATATAAATATTTGCGTATTGCTGAAAAAGGATACTTTTTTGTTGAAGCTTTTTGTCTTGCACTCACCAGGACAATTCACAAGAAAATGCCAATGTCAGGGGAACAACATATTTATACTGCATGAGAAGAGAGTGCTGATTGGTTAGCAAGTGGTCTCTAATTGGCAGAGACGTTGCCATGGAGAATGCACCAGTTAATGGTGACTGATAGTTAACTGCCATGCAGCTTGGCCCTGATTGACCAAGACATTGCCCTGGGGAATGAATAAATGAATGGCTGTCACTCATTTTGTTTAGCTGAAACAGGCACAATGTGGGTACACGTTCTTTCTGTCTGTAAAGAACAGGGCCCTGTGTATTAATAGATATAGCTTCCAGTGCACACACATGTGCCACATTGTGACCCCGACTGACGAGCTTAAATTGGTTGTCAGCGTAATTCTTAGCACACTGAGGATTGTTTAGCAAATGTTGTCCAATCACAGAATCCCATGTAATGCTGGACACTGTGTTTTGAGTTTTGCAACCACGGGCTGGTTGGCTACAGCCTGTACCCTGCCCATTGAGAAGGGACATGCTGTTTGATAGGAAAAATAGAAACATTTACCTGAAACATAAAACAATGATAAAAAATAAAGCAGTAATTTTTTTTTCTTATCGAAGTACAAATCTTCCAACGCAAACTGGAGGAACAACACCTCATCTTCCGATTGGGTGTTTTGCAGCCTTCTGGACTTAACATTGAGCTCAACAACTTCAGACCATGAACTCTCTCCTCTACCCTCATCCCTTTTTTACCCCAATTTTTCAATATTCATTTTTGCTTTTTAATTTTATTTTTTTATCCACTTATTTTTATTTATTTTTATTTTTATTCATTTACTCATTGTTTTATCCCCACCTTTTACCCTATTTTCAATCTTTTCTCCCCACCACTGTCCCCTCCCCTCACCCCACCCCTACTAGGGCCATCTGTCACTTGTTCATGTTGTTCTTTCTAGAGCCCTTGCCCTTGTTCTGCTATTATCACATTCTGCTTTCTGACCTTAATGCCACCATCAGCACCTCCTTTAGCCAGTGCCACTACCATTAACACCCCCTTTGTCCTTTTGTCCATGACATCTTTGTCAATCTCTCCTTAGCTCCCGCCTATGGCTGGCCTTCTCTCCAACTTCACCTGCTCCATCCCTCCTTAAACAGTATAAATTTCAATCGCGTTTTTACTTCTCTTTAGCTCTGAAGAAGAGTTATATGGACTCGAAACGTGAACTCTGTTTTTCTTCCCATGGATGCTGCCAGACATTCTGAGTTTTTCCAACATTTCTGTTTGCCGTTACAAATTTTCTCAAATGAACTCCTGCCTTCTCAATTTATTGCAGAATAACCTGAACAGTCGAGTGGTGAGTCTGAGAGTTGTTTGGGGTTTGCTGTAAAAAAAAGTCTGGACAACTGGTGTTTCTGAACAACAGGTTTCCAGATTGTAGAGGTTACAGTGTATCTAGCAGGCCCCATAATAAGTAACTGATCTCCTAGGCCAATCTTCTGCCCCGGTTCCAAGTTGAAAGTTGATGCCTCATTCTGCTCACCGTTAACGAAAAGTGAAATGTTTCTGGGCTGATTCTGGTGCCTGTGTACCCAAAATTATTATTACATAACTATCCTCCACCCACCGCATTGTGCTGGGGGAATCACCCAGCTTTTACATTTGCATTTGCTGCAGTTTTGGAAATGAGCCGCTGTAGTTGATAGGGACTCAGTTTCAGTCGGCTCTGTTGGCTTAGCAATGGACTGGAGTAAAATAGACTCTTTGGATGGAATTTTCCCCTCTAGAGACTAAGGGTGGAATTTTACAGCCCTGTTTCAGTGGGGATAGGACTGTTATAAACCCCATTGATGACAGCGGGAACGTAAAATCACGCCGCTGTAAAATTCAGCCCGAAGTGGGGGGTGGGCGAGTTTCACCACACACGTTCCGCTGAGTGGCGTGAAGGGAAATTGCGCCCCATTTCACGCTCGGAAGCTCATCAATTATGCATCGGCGAGTAGCTCTCCGAATCACATGGCAATCTCCGTATCGTCCGCTCTGCCATTACCCAATGGGGGGTCGAAGGTTAGGGCGCCATGTTTAAATACCACCCGAACGCACACATTACTCTGGGTAGGCCGGCTGTGTGCAGGAAACTGCTTGGAATGGCTCCACCCAAGAGAAAAGCTGCCCCCCCCCCCCCACCCCCCCACCTCCCCCCCCCAGGGTTCAGCAATGACTCCCTTGAGACCCGTGGAACCTGCCAGCACCGGGAGTGCCTTCTACCCGAGGGAAGTCCACCTGCCTCACCTCGCCATCCAAGAACCTGGTTGCAGGGGTGGTCAGCTCCTCGGACACCCGTCTGAGAAATGCAATCCAGTGCGGGAAGAGGATGGATGATCCCATCCAGTGACAACAGTGACATGCAATGTTGTATTCCGCCCACTCCTGAACTAATTCTATCTTCTCCCTCCTACAGGTACCAGCAGGCCCAGGCAGAGGCTCCAGACCAACCATAAGCCTCAGCCCACCTCAGAGGAAGACACTGAGGATGCATCAGATAAAAATCCATCACTGTATTCGCCTGCACCCTCCACTAGCGCAGAGACACAAACCCCAGTGGGTCATAGATATAGATTAGGCTCAGGCCCACATACTGGGAAATGCTTCACCACCTCGCTGACGTGAATTGGCAGCAATTTTTAAAAATTCATTCAGGGGATGTGGGCTTCGCTGGCCGGGCAAGCATTTATTGCCCATCCCTAATTGCCCTTGAGAAGGTGGGGGTGAGCTGCCTTCTTGAACCGCTGCAGTCCATGTGGTGTAGGTACACCCACAGTGCTGTTAGGGAGGGGGTTCTAGGATTTTGACCCAGTGACAGTGAAGGAACGGCGATATATTTCCAAGTCAGAATGGTGAGTGACTTGGAGGGGAACTTCCAGGTAATGGTGTTCCCATGTATCTGCCGCCCTTATCCTTCTAGATGGTAATGGGCGTGGGTTTGGAAGGTGCTGTCAAAGGAGCCTTGGTGAATTTTTGCAGTGCATCTAGTGGATGGTATATACTGCTGCCACTGTGCGTCGGTGGTGGAGGGAGTGAATGTTTGTGGATGGGGTGCCAATCAAGTGGGCTGCTTTGTCCTGGATGGTGTTGAGCTTCTTGAGTGTTGTGGGAGCTGCACTCACCCAGGCAAGTGGACAGTATCCATCACAATCCTGACTTGTGCCTTGTAGGTGGTGGACAGGCTTTGCCATTCTCACATTCCCCTCTGTTAATGCTCAAATGGAGCAACAGTTTTGTGAAGCCAGTGGCTCCTACAGTCTCTTGTTAGAGCACACCAAAGGGCAATGGCTCCAATTGCACCTTCTTGAGGAAGCCTTCCCTTTTCTCTCAGCTCTGAATCTATTTCAATGTTGTGACTCTAAGCAGTTGGAGGGTGCCCCCTGAAAGGGACCCTTAGTGCAGCCAATGGGCTCCTTCCACACTGACTCAGATACTTCCCATGCAGATTCTTTTCCAGTATCAGATTTTAAATTGTGCAACAATCCGGGGTTTTAAGATGGCGATGCTGCATTTTTACTTTGAGACCAGCTTCAACCCTTCGCCTGTCAGTGTTCAAGCCCCTCCAATCTCCCTGGAAGCTCATGATGTGCAGGTAGACCTCCCTCCTCTTATTCTCCAACCACCCCCATCAGTAACCCTGGATCCCAATGTCATTGTGGTGGACATTCCTGGCCTCCCCCCAAACCCATCACTGTGGATGTCCCCATGCCCCATGTGAACCTCACCCCTCCCCATCTCGAGGCTGTGTGCACGGTCACTCACAGAGGGGAACCGCCCCCGCCAGGAGAGCTTTGAATGCCTCCCCCACCTCCGACTTTTATTACCTTTCTCCCATTTCCAGCTGCATATGCCTCCCTTAACCATGACCAGCCGGTTTGCAGCCCAGTACCAAGCCAGACCACCCCATCGCCACTGACTGTAAGACAATGACCATGCCCTGCACACCAAGCTGTGCCTTATCCCAATTAAGCGCTCAGCCCCTGGAGCAGGACTACATGCGTGTCATGTAGCATGCCCCGCAAAGCCCCAGGACTGCCTTTAATCTCTCACCCCGACTATGAGGTGCACAAAGCCCCAGGACTGCCTTTAATCTCTCACTCTGAGATCTTGGCTCCAGGCCAGGGACTATGACTGTCTTTCAATGAGCTCTCCTGTTCATGACTGATCACAGCCTTCGACACCCACACACTCCCATGCGTCACTGTGCAACCTGTCCCTCATGTGTAATACATTCCCCTTCTCCACCACCATTAGCCCCTGTGCAATCCATCTCTCTTCTGCAACACTAACACAACCTCCCGCTTCATATTCCAGAGTCTGCATGCATCCTCTCCCAGTAATACAGTTTGATTCCTAACCACCCTCTCCTGTGTCTGCGTTCTAATCTTCCATGTCAGGCTCCAGCTTCTCCACCCTTGGTCTCCCCTCTGCTTGCTATCGTCCCACCCTCTCCAACCTCACCATACCCAACTGTCCCCCATGTCCCTGTTATCCTTCCCCACCCTCTCCAACCCCACCATATCCCACTACCCCCGATGTCTCTGATATCCTTCCCTCCATACCCATCCCACTGGTTGCAGTGCAGGTCTCTGTTTCAGGGTGCAGCCCTACCTGAGACCCGCAGCACACACTGAGTGCTGTCCTCGTGAAGTACAGAGACACCCCTTGTGAGCAGGCCAATCCTACACCCTCGCCGTGCAGTGCCACACTGGTGTCGCTGAGAAACCGGAACAGTGCTGTTGGAGGCAGGCTTTGAATGTTGCACTCACCTCGAAGTCACAAGTGAAGTGAGGGTGGACAGCTGCACGCCACTTATACCTGATCGTTATTTAGACTGGTCTAACTTTCCACGAGTGTGGCACGTAATTGGGAAGGGAAACGTGATTCTGGCTTGTTGCGTTTTTAATGCATATTCGTGACATGCAAATAGAGTCCCCGACATGAATCAGTGGGAAACCCAACCCGCCATGAAAGTAGTGAGGGGAAAATTCTGAACTGATTTCCCTCCGGTGGGATTCCGATGTTCGCCCCCTCTCCAAATTCTCTGCCCCCGCCTGTCATGAAACCCACCGCTGGTGGGACCAGAAAATTCCGCTTTTTGTTGTCTTTTGTACAATAGACTCTGTTTGTTGCTGGGCATAAACTGGATTCTGTTTATTGTTTGCTGAGTAAATAGACTCTGTTTGATATAGGTCCTTGGGTTGCACAGTGGTGTCAATAGAAGTGCTGCACAATCAAGGCCTAATACAACAAACTCCATGCAGTGTACAACTGCAGCCAAATGGTGTTACTGTTTTATTCTGTTAAAAATCAGACGTCCCTAATTGGGTTTGCGTCTTGAGGCCCTATTCCGACATGACAAGTGCCTGATCTTTTCATCCCAGCATTACTCCAAGGAGTTTGACAACAATTAGAAAGCTTCAATATGTAATTGCACAGGCAACAGAACAGTGAATACATATGGGGAAAAGAAAATTCTGCACAAACAAAGGAAGATTTTTCCACACACAAGTTGGTTAGACAGATTCAGACTTGTGTCTGACACTGCAACATCTTGAAGTGTTGAAAACTTCGAAGAACCCCTTAACATACATTTATTATTCTTTCAGGAAGGAGAATGCCAAACTAAGAGGTTAAAAAAACTCGTTCTCTTTGCTTTTCCTTATCACACATTTTCTGTTGGGTTAGCAACCAAACTCTTGCTTTTTCTATTTTAGTTTTGTTTTTAATCTTGTAACTCTTCCTTCTTATTACTTGGTAGCTAGAATGCTGAGTACCACTCCTGTTTCCAAATTCAGAAAAGGACAAGGATGCACTGGAGGAGGTGCTAAAAGACTTACAAGGATGCTACGAGAAAGAACTGAGAGGTTGTAACTATCAGAAAAGACTGGGCAGGCTGGGGCTCTTCCTCTGGAAAGGAGAAGGTTGAAGGATGGCCTAATAGAGCTCATTAAATTTATGAGGATATCTGACAGGGTAGACAGGGTAGGGCAGAATCTTTTTCCCTCCCCCATGGCAAGTTTGGTGGTGGGCATTTAATTGGGTGTGAGATCCTGTCACCTTCCCGCCTCCATCCTGATTAAGTCCATGGTGAGAAGATCAGTGAGTGGCCTTCCCGCCCCACAGTCAACTGAGGCCTCTAAGTGACCATTTAATGGCTACTTGATGGCCTCTTCCTATCCCCACTGGTGGGCAGGGAGCTCACTATGTAGAGAGCGCAAGAAACAAACTCTGTTTGTGTTTGCTTGCTGACTGACTCCTGGGCAGGGTGGGGGGTGGGGGTGTGGTGGGTGAATGGTGGGTGGTGTGGGGTGGTATTAGGGGCAGTATTAGGGGCAGTGAGGGGTCCTCACACAAAGGCACTCAGTGCCTGATTGAAGCAAACAGCTTCAGGAAGGTGGGGGTGGGGGCACTGAGAGTCACCCCCTGCACTTGCATTGAAGAATAAATGAATAGAAGGATATGTTGATAAGGAAGATGAAGTGGAAAGGGAGGGGACTCATGTGGAACGTTAGACATTGACCAGTTTCCGTGATGGATTAAGTTCTCTGCAGTTCTGAGTAACATCCTTTCAATCATTCAGTCCTCTCAAACTTAAGCAATTGTGAAAATGCCTGGAGCCTTTCTCATGGACTCAACAATCCAATCTGTCCCACTTGTTTCTTTCTAGTCTTTCCCACAGACTCCAATGAGTTTGGGACTTGCCTATACGAGAATGCTATCTGGCCCATGGAGTCTACTCATTCCACAAAAAGCTTGTAATGTAATCCAGCACTGATTCTATCCCCCCTTTTAATCTCTGTAACTATAAGGAGTTCTAAGAGCAAAGTTGATTGAAAAAAAATTATGCTGGTACAAAGATGCCATCAGTTTAAATTTGAAGCCTCTGTATGAATACTATTGTAATTGTTTAATAAACTTTCAGCACTGCTGATTGGCTCATGATAGCCACATGACAGCGCGAACCAAACAAATCCTACTAATAGTCCATGTTACATCATTGGATCTATCAAATCTGACACTGGTCCATTTGCACCATGTATGGCCCAATCCCAAAAATGTGGGAGGGCTTCCTTTGATGTGTGTTCCACAAGGCAGTGTGAAGAGACACGATACTGTGTCTGACCTTTTGCCTAGTTAAGGGACATTATTGATGGGTAACAGCAGATCACTGAGGGGAAAAAATGTATCTGTCCACTCCCACAGCATGGATAGAGGAATGGCTAACTAATAGGGGTCAGAGAGCTGGGACACCAGGGGGGGCATTTTCAGGATGGCAACCTGTAACTAGTGGCGTGCCACAGGGATCAGTGCTGGGGCCACAATTATTTAGGATATATATTAATGACTTGGATGAAGGATATGAATGCACTATCGCCAGGTTTGCGGATGACACAAAAATAGGTGGGAAGGCAAGTGGTGAGGATGATACAAAGAGTCTACAGAGGGATATAGACAGGTTAAGTGAGTGGGCAAAAACATGGCAGATGGAATATAATGTGGGAAAGTGTGAGGTTATGCACTTTGGCAGGAAGAATAGAGGAGCTGAATGTTATTTAAATGGAGAACGACTGCAGAATGCTGCAGCACAGAGGGATTTGGGGGTCCTCGTGCATGAATCACAAAAAGCTAACATACAAGTTCAACAGGTAATAGGGAAGGCAAATGGAATGTTGGCCTTTATTTCAAAGGGAATGGTGTATAAAAATAGGAAAGTTTTGCTAAAACTATACAAGGCACTAGTTAGGCCACACCTAGAATACTGTGAACAGTTTTGGTCCCCTTATCTAAGGAAAGATATATTAGCACTGGAGGCAGTCCAGAGAAGGTTCACTAGGTTGATCCCAGGTATGGAGGGATTTTCTTATGAGGAGAGGTTGAGTAGGTTGGGCCTGTAACTCATTGGAATTTAGAAGAATGAGAGGTGACCTTATTGAAACATATAAGATTATCAGAGTAGGTGGTGGGGGGGGCATTTAAAACAGAGATGAGGAGGAATTTCTTCTCTCAGAGGGTAGACAATCTGTGGATTCCTTTACTGCAGGGAGCTGTAGAAGCTGGGTTGTTAAGTATATTGAAAGCTGAGATAGACAGATTTTTAATCAGTCAAGGAATCAAGGGTTATGGGGAAAAGGCAGGAAAGTGGAGTTGAGGATTATCAGATCAGCCATGATCTCATTGAATGGCGGAGCTGATTCGATGGGCCGAATGGCCCACATCTGCTCCTACACCTTATGGTCTTAGACCATAAGACCATAAGACATAGGAGCAGAAATTAGGCCATTTGACCCATCAAGTCTGCTCCGCCATTCAATCATGGCTGATAAGTTTCTCAACCCCATTCTCCCACCTTCTCCCCGTAACCTTTGATCCCCTTACCAATCAAGAACCTATCTATCTCGGTCTTAAATACACTCAGTGACCTGGCCTCCACAGCCTTCTGTGGCAATGAATTCCATGGATTCACCACTCTCTGGCTAAAGAAGTTTCTCCTCATCTCTGTTCTAATAGGTCTTCCCTTTACTCTGAGGCTGTGCCCTCAGGTCCTAGTCTCTCCTACTAATGGAAACATCTTCCCCATGTCCAGTCTATCCAGGCCTTTCAGTATTCTGTAAGTTTCAATCAGATCCCCCCTCATCCTTCTAAACTCCATTGAGTATAGACCCAGAGTCCTCAAACGTTCCTCATATGTTAAGCCTTTCATTCCTGGGATCATTCTCATCAACCTCCTCTGGACCCTCTCCAGGGTCAGCACATCCTTCCTGAGATACGGGGCCCAAAATTGCTCACAATATTCTAAATGTCGTCTGCCCAGAGCCTTGTAAAGCATCAGCAGCACATCCCTGCTTTTATATTCTAGTCCTCTTGAAATAAATGCCAACATTGCATTTGCCTTCCTAACTACCGACTCAACCTGCAAGTTAACCTTAAGAGAATCCTGGACGAGGACTCCCAAGTCCCTTTGCACTCCAGATTTCTGAATTCTCTCCTCATTTAGAAAATAGTCTATGCCTCTATTCTTCCTACCAAAGTACATGACCTCAGACTTCCCCACGTTGTATTCCATCTGCCATTCCTTTGCCCATTCTCCTAACCTGTCCAAATCCTTCTGCAGCCTCCCTGCCTCCTCAATACTATTTGTCCCTACACCTATCTTTGTGTCATCTGCAAACTTAGCCACGATGCCCTCTGTTCCTTCATCTAGATCATTAATGTATAAAGTGAAAAGTTGTGGTCCCAACACTGATCCCTGCAGAACTCCACTAATCACCGGCCGCCATCCTGAGAAGGACCCCCTTATCCCCACTCTCTGCCTCCTGCCAGACAGCCAATCTTCTATCCATGCTAGTACCTTGCCTCTAACACCATGGGCTCTTATCTTACTCGGCAGCCTCCTGTGCGGCACCTTGTCAAAGGCCTTCTGGAAGTCCAAGAAGATAACATTCATTGACTCTCCTTTGTCTAACCTACTTGTTACCTCCTCAAAGAATTCTAACAGATTTGTCAGGCATGACCTCCCCTTGATGAAACCATGCTGACTTTGCCCTATTTTACCAAGCACTTCCAAGTATTCTGAAATCTCACCCTTAATAATAGACTCTAAAATCTTACCAATGACCGAGGTCAGGCTAATCGGCCTGTAATTTCCCGTCTTTTGCCTCACTCCCTTCTTAAACAGGGGAGTTACATAAGCGATTTTCCAGTCCTCTGGGACCCTCCCTGACTCCAGTGATTCCTGAAAGATCACCACTAACGCCTCCACTATCTCTTCAGCTATCTCCTTCAGAACTCTGGGGTGTAATCCATCTGGTCCAGGTGATTTATCCACCTTCAGACCTTTCAGTTTTCCTAGCACCTTCTCCTTGGTAATGGCCACCATACTCACCTCTGCCCCCCAACTCTTTTGAACTTTGGGGATGTTACTCGTGTCTTTCACCATGAAGACTGACGCAATGTACTTATTCGGTTCCTCCGCCATTTCTTTGTTCCCCACTACTACTTCTCCAGCGTCATTTTCCAGTGGCCCAAAGTCCACTTTCGCCTCTCTCTTACCCTTTATATATCTAAAAAACATTCTTGCAATCTTCTTTTATGTTACTGGCTAGTTTACCCTCATATTTAATCTTCTCCCTCCTTATTTCTTTTTTAGTTGTCCTCTGTTGGTCTTTGTAGGCTTCCCAATCCCCTGGTTTCCCACTGCTCTTTGCCGCATTGTATGCTTTCTCTTTAGCTTTTATGCTGTCCCTGACTTCCCTTGTCAGCCATGGTTGCCTCGTCCTCCCTTTAGTATGCTGCTTCTTCCTAGGGATGAATTTTTGCTGTGTCTCCCAAATTATTCCCAGAAACTCCTGCCATTGCTGTTCCACTGTCTTTCCTGCTAGGCTCATCTCCCAGTCAATTCCAGCCAGCTTCTCCCTCATGCCTCTGTAGTTGCCTTTATTCAAGTGTAATACCGTTACATCTGATTCCAGCTTTTTCCTCTCAAATTGCAGGGTAAATTCTATCATATTATGGTCACTTCCTCCTAAGGGTTCCTTCACCTTAAGCTCCCTTATCAAATCTGCCTCATTACACATCACTAAATCTAGAATTGCCTGTTCCCTAGTGGGTTCCACCACAAGCTGTTCCAAAAAGCCATCTCGTAGACATTCCACAAATTCCTTTTCTTGGGATCCACTCCCAACCTGATTTTCCCAGTCTACCTGCATATTGAAATCCCCCATGATCACTGTAACCTTGCCTTTCTTACACACCTTTTCTATCCCCTGGTGTATCTTGTGCCCCACATCCTGACTACTGTTCGGAGTAATAACTCCCATTATTTTTTTTTTACCTTTGCGGTTCCTCAACTCTACCCACACAGATTCTACATCATCTAACCCTACGTCATTTCTTGCTATCGATTTAATTTAATTTCTTACTAACAAAGCAACCCCACCCCCTCTGCCAACCTGCCTATCTTTTCAATAGGATGTGTATCCTTGGATATTTAGCTCCCAGTCCTGATCCCCTTGCAGCCACGTGTCTGTGATGCCCACCACATCATACCTGCCAATTTCAATCTGCGCCACAAGCTCATTTACCTTATTCCGTATACTGCGTGCATTCAGATACAACCCCTTCAGTCCTGTATCCTCTTTCTCATTGTTGTCCCTTTATCTGATGTGCTTGAAGTTAGATTCCTAGCCCTTTCCAAACACTCTGTCCTATTTTGTGTTCTGGGGACTTTAATACCCTCTCCTGGGCTCTCCTTTCTTTTCAGTTTTTTCATAATTTTCCATGAAATTGAATCCACCCCCCACATGCTAACCTGCTGCTTTGTTTCCCATTAGTCATACTTCTTGGAGTTTTACCCTTCCGTCCACACACCCCCACCCCCCACCCCCCCACCACTTTCTAGTTTAAAGTCCTGTTGACCACCGTTTACCCTTTTCGCTAGAACATTGGTCCCAGATCGGTTTAGGTGGAGACCGTCCCAAAGGTACAGATCCCTCCTGTTGCAATACTGATGCCAGTGCCCCACGAAATAGAACCCCTTTTTCCCACACCACTCCTATGACAGCTCTTAGTGTAAGAGCACACCGACATGCAAAAGTGTCAAATATTGCCCTCAGGCAAGCAACATCAAGACAAAGTGAAAAGATATTTAATTCTGGCAGTGCGTCTTCATGCGTACTGTTACCTTGGTGACCAATAAGCTGAAGAGAATGAGTCCGCTGCGTTCTGAAGATAGTTGTTTCAAAAAGTGAGCTTTGACAATTGGAAGAAATTAAAAAGCAAGTCAAATGCCATGGAATATACTGAGAATATAATTGAGTTTGCTCAGTCTGAGTTCCTTCCTATTTGTATTTAAACAGTGGTGTTAAATTCATTCTGGTAAAACAGATGTTTCTAGGTCGAGGCTAAAATTGAAGTAATTTATCTTGACTGAAATGCGAAACATTATATTAATAATTCAGAAAATAAAACCACAGTGGACTTGCGTCCTGGCAATGGAGGTATGAAAAACTCCTGTAGTACATGTTCAACATCCTTAGAGATGGACCGTATAGGCTTCTAGCGAAATGAACGTCTGGCTGAGAAATCATGCATAACTCTTTATGACTTGTCAGGGCAAGTATATCATTATTGCTGTGCTGCAACTGGGAATACCAGAGGTTGACCAGGCTCGAGGTTTTTAACAAGGAAAGTGTGGTTTTGTAGCCAGGACTGAACTGCTCCTAATGTTTTATACAACTGAGGAGTTCTAGCAGAAATAAAGGGTTCTTGATGTCTCCACTCTGCTGCTCCAACTCTCACAGGCCCCTTCCCTCTCCGTTGAATTCAAGGTGGAAATGTGAACAGCAGTTGGTCAAATTAAAAAGAGGTCTGGGAGTTAAAATTGTGAGATCCTTATTTGTTTTTCTTCTCTTTCTGCTCAAACATTAAGGCACCAACGAGACATAAGTATTGGTTAACACACAAATACGTAGGTTCATTTATTAAGGAGTTGAGAAGCTGGTAGCAGTATTACAAAGTTGGAGAACTGATGCACATGTTTGTCTTGTCTGGTTTTTCACAGCAAACTGAGTCTGAATCACATGATGCGTTGCATCATTTCCCCTCGAGTGATGCATATTGAAAACATAACCGCACACACTTAAAGGTTTACCACAACAGTCCTCACGCCTGAACTGTTGTGGGCGCTTGCCTTCCAACTCATAGCGTTTGTCAACCCTTCAGAATTGTTCTGCAGTCTCCAAGAATTAATGATCAACCTCCAAAACACTGCTGCAAGCAACCCAGGGGAGAATTTCAGGGGCATTAAAACATTTGAGCTTTGTTATAAAGATTCCTTTCATTTGTCGTCACCGGGCCAAAATTCTGAAACTTCCCAACCGACACTCTGGGCATCCATTCACGACAAGGAACACAGTGGTTCAAGATGGCAGCTCACCACCATCTTTTCAAGGGCAATTAGGAATGTGCAAAATATGTTGGCCTAGCCATTGATGTTTACATCCCTTGACTGAGTAAGTTAAAAGAAAGCCCTTTGTTTACACATTATAAAAGTGTTGGATGTGAGAAATAAAGACTGACTGATAGTCAAAAATCATCCAAATCTTGTGGGTAGGAGGGACATTGGGACTGTAGGTAATATTGGATTACCTCTGCCAGGAGTGTGCCGGTGGGGTGGTTGGCGACAGGAGGTCATGTGATGACCCTTCCAGAATATGTCCGACCAGAGTTGGGAACCTACCATTAACAATTCAGCTTGGGGCTCATAAAATCGTGGATTAGTGCCTCAAACCAGCTAGTTAACTCAAATTGATCTGATATTCCAGCCCAATATTGAAGGGTTACTGCTTTTTCAGGAATATCATCCTTTGGTTAAGGCATTAATGCTAGGCTCTGATTGGTGGTTCAGCTCAGTGTTGAAGATCCCAGTGAAAAGTTTAGAAAGAGCAAAGCCTTCTCCTAGCATTTGGAGCACATCCCTCCCCCCAACCAATTCCATAAAAAGCAGATGAACTGGTCACGCTATTGGTGGGATCTTGCTGTGTATAGAATTTGCCTGCATACCAACAGTTACTGTGCACCACAGTCATTCTCTGGGTTATTTCCAAGCACCAAGACCATATAACCATGTCATTAAATTGAATTTATCAAAGCTTTATGGCCTTCAGGTCTTGCTGAATAGTGTAGCAGGGCCAGGTTTGGATCCAGACCCATCATCTGGTGCACATCTATGGTGTAAAACTTACCAGATTGTGCCAATGGCTTAAAAAAGTATTGAAAAAGGCTCAGCCCAAATGGACACAGTCCAATGTCTCAGTGACAGACATCGCAATTACAAAGCTCACTTTGTAATAAATGTATTTCCTGGATTTGACTGACATTCCATTAAAACTCAAGGAGCTAAACTTTCATTTGAGATTTAAAAAGCTGCTAAGAAAGGATAAGCAGGTCCCAGGGCACATTTAGTAATGAAGTTTAGCTTGAGGAGGCATGCGAATGGTAAGTTTCTCTGACAACGCACCAATCACCTCCTCACTCTCTGGCCAAGGCTAATATTCATTGACCTTAGGGTTTTTTTTCCTAGGTGTTAAGTATGTTACTTGTGTATCAAGCTTCTCATCCCATTCCCCAAGCCTCTACCCTCTTAACCACAACTGCAAAGCGTAGATGCTTACCCTTGGAATATAAGTGACTGACAGTTGATATATGGCAGTAGGATACAGGATTCACTCATATCCTTTAAGGAAGGGAATCTGCCATCCTTACCCTGTCAGACCGACATGTACTGAGGGAATGCTGCCCTGTCGGAGGTGCAGTATTTTGGATGAGAGGTTAAATTGTAGTCCCATAGCTCCTCTCAGTTGGTCACAGAAGATCCCATGACACTATTTTGAAGAAGTCTGTAAGTGCTTGAAACTTGGTAAAAAAGATTGATGAGCTACAAGTGCAAGGAGTACATAGGAACATTATGTTGCAGTGTTAACAGAATAGCTCTCTCAAAAAGAAAGGGCAGGATGGGGGACTAAATATTCTTGGATGAAATGGGCTGAATTTTTGATGAGTCAAGGTGGCTCAGGGGCCTTTTTAAAAATGGTGGGATTCCCAATCCCAATCCGACCTTTGGGAGCGCTTTAAGGGTGCCTGTCAAAATCCCGCAACTGGCACTCCTGACCTGGCTGGCTCCATTGTGGGATTAGTCATGGGCCAGGATTTCCCCCTTGGCGATTTGGAGGCAGGGCCTGGTCGCCGAGGGGTAAATGACGCGGGATGATGTCGGGAGGACCCCCCGATGTCATCCCAGTCCCTTTAAATCTTCAGGAAGGCGGGTGGACAGCAAAATCAGCTGTCTGCCCTCCGACCTGTCAATGGCCAATTGAGGCCATTGACAGGCTAATTAACCTTGTTAAAGACCCTGCGCGTCTAAGCTTAAGGCTGGCGGTTAAGCCAGGAGCCCCAGCGGAGTCCAGATTATTGATGAAACTTCATCCACCAGCGGGATGAGATTTCATGTCCGTTTTGTACAACAATTATAAACAATAAAGTTCATGTGTCTTTTATTAACATGTCCCAACTCATGTGACATTGTCACATGGGGGGACATGTTAATTATTTTTTAATGTTTCTTTTTTTAAAGTTTGTTCCACTGTCAGTAATCTCCCTGAGACAGGACTTTGCCTCAGGGAGCAGTGCGCATGTGCAAAGCAACGCACTTTGACAGATGGGAAATCCCTCCCAGAACAGGACACACATACCACTTCCCGTCGGGCAGGCTGCTGGACAGGCCTTAACTGGCCCACCCATTTAACATGGCGGCGGGCCCCGTTTCAGTGGCGGGGGTTGGCTGCCCACCTGCTGCAGAACCGGTGGGGCCCTCACGCCATCTGAGGGCAAGATTCTGCCCCGTGGTCTATTCCTCAGCACTTTTCATGGAGTTGGGCCAGGGTTTTTAAAGAGCTGTGGTTCAGAGCCCCTTAGAGTATTTGTTAACCCGCGTCTACACAAGGGGACCTTTTAAAAGGCAAATTACAAAGGTTCTCCTCGTGCTCCCTATGCGAAGATAAGGCCCCCCACCCACCCCACCATGTCCCTCATACCCTCTATGCCAAGCTGTGGCACTTTCCTGCCCATTGACCTACTATACACCAGATAGACTCAATTAACCCTATAGTGATGGTGGGATGTGTAAACAAATGCTTTAAAAAGCCATCCATTACTTTCCACTATGTTAATCAAGTGTAATTTCACAGGTCTACAAGGCAATAAAAGTGTCAATCATCAAGACCCTTTAAAGGATCAGTGGTGGAAACCACAAACCCTTGAAACCATTTAATATTGTGTAAATTAATATTGTGAAACTACCGACAGAGACTGGAGAATTAGAGCTGTCAATCAAGCAATGTTTTATCTAGGGTGTAGCTGTTTCAACAAGAATAATGGATGGCTGGCCTCTCAGCTTGGTCCTATATTGTATTTAGTGGGTCATTGGTCATGGAAGTGAGGGGCCTATGGGAGCCTGAAAGGGCCATGGTGGGGTGAGTGGTGGTTTATCCTGGCATGGGGGTATGAGGTGGTATTGTTCATCAGGAGTGTGTGGGGTCTGCAGGGTGTGAGGGGTGAGGACTGGAGGGACATTCTATTTTTATTTAACTGGGATGAGGTCCCACAGCACCGAGGTGGCCTTTTAAACAGTCTACCTCAGCATCCAGCAGCCTCTGCGGCTGCCTCTGAACTCTTTCTACTTCAGCTGGCCAGAGTGTAGCCCACTCTCACTCCCTAGCAATGAAGACCCTGCCTTTGAGGGCACTTTCTCCTGACTCTGGCCACCAGCCTTAAAGATAAAAATTCTGGCCAATGGATCAAGTGTCAGTGGGGGGACCATTTAGGGAACAGTGATCATAGCATCGTAATGTCTAGGTTAAGGACAAGGCACTATCTATATTAAAAACTCTTTTGGATGAGGGCCAATTTTAGTGTGCTAAGAACAGATCTGGTTCAGGTAAATTGGAATGTAAGGTTGTCAGGCAAAACTGGATTGGAAAAAATGGGCTGCCTTTAAAGAGGAGATGGTTTGGATACAGTCAAGGTACATGTCCATGAAGGGAAATGTAGGGCAAGCAACTCCAGAGCTCCCTGGATGATGAAAGTGATAGAGAGTAAAATGAAACAGGAAAAGAATGTGTAGGGCAGATGTCAGGTTAATAATACAACCGAAAACCAGGCTGAATATGGAAAGTTTAGAGAAGTGGAAAGGGCAATAAGAGAGGCAAAGAGAGAGCATGAGAAGAGGCTGGCAGCTGATATAAAAGAAATCTAAAAGCTTGTACAGGCATATGAATAGTAAAAGGATGATAAGAGTAAGAGTGGGGTCAATTAGACACTAGGTGAGTATTTTGCATCTTTCTTTACTAAGGAAGAAGATGGTGGTGACACTGTAATGGAAGAGGAGGAAGTTGGGGCACTGGATGGGTTAGAAATTGATAAAGAGGAGGTATCAGAAAAGCTGGGTTACTTAAAATTGACAAGTCACCAGGGCTTGAGAGGGATACTGAGCGAAGTAAGGGTAGAAATTGTTAAGGCACTGGCTATAATCTTCCAGTTCTCCTTAGATACAAGGGTGATGTCAGAGAACTGGAGAATTGCAAATGTCACACGCCTGCTTAAAAAAGGGTGCAAGGATAAATGTAGCAATTACATGCCAGTCTGTTTAACCTTGGTGGTGGGAAAGTTTTCAGAAATGATAATCTCAGAAAAAATAACAGTTGCTTGGTGAAATGTGGATTAAATAAGGAAAGCCAACATAGAATTGTAAAAAGCAAATCATGCTTAACTAACTTCATTGAGGTTTTTTGATGCGTTGATAGCAGGGGTCATTGTAGTTAATGCAACTGATGTGGTGTACATGACCTTCCAAAATACATTTGATAAAGCACCACATAATAGTCTGGTCAGTAAAGTTGAAGCCCATGGAATAAAAGGGACAGTGGCACCATGGATACAAAGTTGGGCGACTGATAGGGAACAGAGAGTAGTGGTAAACGATTGTCTTTCAGACTGTTGGTAGCTACATAGTAGGGTTCAGTAGGGCCCAGGTTAGGAGGACTGCTGTACCTGATCTATGTTAATGACCCAGACTTGCATGCTCAGGGCACAATTATCGACATTTTCAAACTACACACAATTTGGAATTATTGTGAATATGAGGAGGATAGTAATGGACTCCAAGGGGACATGGGCAGACTGGCGGAATGGGACACATGGGCTGGTGAAATTTAGCGTCGACAAACGTGAGGTGGTACTTTTTGGTAGGAAGAATGAGGTGAAGCAAGACAAAACAAAGGATGTGTTTTTCAGTAAATTGACTTTTGGCCGCACTCCAAATTTTCCCATCCCACCCGTGATGATGGCTGCCACTGGCAGGAGCAGAAAATCCCGGCCAAGGGGTCCAAATCTAAAAGGGGTGCAAAAGCAGAAGGACGTGGGGTTATGTGTGCACAGGATGTTGAAGATGACAGTGGTTATAAAGGCATACAGAATTCTGGAATTAATCAATAAAGGCATTGGATAGTGTCTCATTGTGGTGGGGGGGGGGGGGGTGTCACCTGCCAACTGGAGAGCTCTGATGCCCCTCCTTTGGGGAAGGCCCACCAGAATTAAGTGCCAATCGAGCACTTAAGTGGTCAGAGGTGGGCCTTTCCCAGGATCAAGGACCCCGGAGTGGAAAACCCATCCCCCAAGAGCTACCAGCCAATCAGAGGCTAGCAGCTGTGAATTGTAGGTAGCGCCAGCAGTAGCTTCCAGCAATGCACCCAGGGAAAGGCCTAAGATTGCCTAGGAACCCAGACCACAGGGGAGTGAGGGTGGTATGGGGGTCTCGGGGTGGAATGTTGCAGGAGAAGAGGGCAGGGTGTTGGCATCAAGGGCAGGGTGGGTGTCTTTCAGTGGGCCCAATGCCGGGCCCCTTGATCAGGCACCAAGTACCTGACAGGGTTTACTTTTTGGGCTTCCTGGGTGGCCCCACCTGCCATTGGTTGAACAACAGCAGCAGTGCTATAACCCCCTTAAGTGGGCATTCATTGCCCACTTAAGGGCCTCAATTTGTGGTGGGGCAAGAAGGTCACCCATGAGTCTTCCTATGCCAGACTTAATTAGGGCAGAGGCGGGAAGGTGGTGGGGTCCCTACCCAGAACCCTGCTGCCCGATTGAATGACCTCCCCCCCCACTGCCTACAAACTCACCCAGGAGCAGTCATTATATTCTACCCATAGAGTCTAAAAATTACAACGGACCTTTCTAAAACACTGATTTGACCTCAACTGGAGTATTTTTTTTTCCCCAATTCTAGACTCCGCAATTTAGGAAGGATGAGAAGGATGGGAGGGAGAAGAAAAACATGGGGTGGAGGACTTCAGTTACGTGGACAAATTGGAGAAACTGTTCTCTTGGAGAAGGGAGGGTTGAGAGGAGATTTGATAGAGGCATTCAAAATCATGAGGGATAGAGAGGGAGAAACTGCTCCTGTTGGCAGAAAGGTCAAAAACCAGAGGGCACAGAGTTATGGTGAATGACATAAGAATGGCTACATGAGGTGAAACATTTTCACTCAGCGTGTGTCTAGGATCGCGAGAGTGACGGAGGCGTTTTCAATCGTGGTTTGCAAAAGGGAATTGGATAATCATCTGAAGAGAAATATTTTGCAGAACCAGAGGGGAAAGGCATGAGGTAAATTGCTCTTGCAGATTGATAGCATGGATTCGATGGGCTGAATGGCCTCTTGAGCTGAAACCATTCCATGTTCCTATCCTGTAATCCGTGTTAGATAAGAGCTTGTGAAGAGTTGAGATTAATGTTTTGTGTTATACACGGCTACCTATTTGGCTCTGCTAATATTAGAGATCAGATCTAACCACTTTATTTCAGCTTTAATTCATTTCCGACATCAGTTGATCTTTGAATTTAATTGTCTTTTGTTCTCTGGTACGTGCTTCTGCTGGTTTGCCCTTTCTCTGAATCCTGATGCTCTTTGAGAGCATGGTTTCTGACCTTCCCCATTGATTGAATTTGTTCCCACTTGGTGAAGCTCTGTGATTGCTCAGCTTCAGGTCTAATGTTCCCTCTCTCAGACTCTCTGAATGACTCAGTTCTTATAAGCAACCTGAGACTCCTCACTCCCTCTCAACCAGGTGAAGCTGTCAGTGCCTTACACCTCTCCAGTTCTGCCAACGCTGACTGATCTCAATCATAGCTTCCCTCCTGGAATGTGGGTGATGCTGGCATGGTGGTGCCCACCAGATTGTGAACCCGAGCCTGCTCTAGATCTAGGTCCCACCGAGGTGTGTGTGTCCCTCTGCTGGTGGAGGGTGTGGGTAAGCGCTGTGACGGGTCTTCCAGGCTGCTTATTTCCAGCTCTTCAATGGAGGAGGTGTCCTCTTGGCTGGAGGTGAGGACCTGGATGGAGCTGAGGGTCTGGCTGGCTG
Source organism: Carcharodon carcharias (assembly GCF_017639515.1). Lineage (NCBI taxonomy): Eukaryota > Metazoa > Chordata > Chondrichthyes > Lamniformes > Lamnidae > Carcharodon > Carcharodon carcharias. The sequence goes on from NC_054497.1 coordinate 1,458,593, forward strand.
AGGGTGTGGGTTGCTTGGCAGAGCTCCCTGTGAACCAAAGTAGAGATAATTAGTGCATGGCAGCAGAGTCAAAAGTAGGAGAGAGAGCACTCACAGTTGCATTGAGAGAGGGATGATGTGGTGCAGGATCCTCATGTGGGTGTTCGCCGCTGACCTCACCATCACCACAGGCAGGGTCCACATCCTCACCAGTCAGCGCGATGGCTCACTCCTCATAGTGAGTGAGGGGCCTAATGTGGGCCACTCCACCCCTGGTCTGGGACCTCTCCCTGCTGTTGTGAGTCTGCTTCTCCTGCATGAAAACAGATGGACAGAGTGTGAGCAGGACACATGTCACTGACTGGAATGTTAGTGTGGTGAGTGGAGCCATGGAGACGGGATGAGGATAAAAGCTCGAGAAGATATGAGATTGATGGGGATGTGAGGGTGTGTGAGAGAGTTAGTGGTGTTGTCCCCTGAGGTGTGAGATCCCTGTGGATGTGTGATGGGTTTGTGAGTGTGTGAGTTGAGAGTGATGAGAAGAGTGACTTACCCTGGCAGAACGGACAAGACCATTCATACTGTATAAAATCTGCCATTGCGGCCGACGGGTAAAACATCATTTTACCCACCTGATACTGTACTTAGCGTAAATCTGGGACAGTTCCGCCCTATGTCTAGTGATGGATGATGCATAAATGCAGGGTTCCCTCGACCAGCACTTTGGAGGAAGAGCCACAAAAACTCGAGATTAAATCACCCACTTCGATCTGAATTTGTGTTTACCAATTCCCAGTTTCCATAGTCACAAGCTACTAAGTGAATGAATTAAGTCTTCTTTGCCAAAGCATAAAGGGGGAAGTCAGAAAAGTCTGCCATTAGCTAACATTTATAAACCTTAAAATTATGCTTATTAGAACCAAAAATTAAACGTCAAGTATACAAATCACCGAAAAACCCTTTTGGTCCTTGTCAGCTTGCCCTTGATAAACTGTGTCCAACTTAAAACTGGTGCTTACCGGAACCCACATGTCTTCAATATCGCTTGTACATTCCAATCAATTCAATCATGATCCCTCCTGACACATACAGATCAATACTACCACACTTAGGACACCCAACAGCATTTACTATTGTTCAAGAGACAGCTGTAAATGTTCACTTTCTGCATCATTGTCCCACAGTGATTGCAGTGTGTACCATATTCAAGGTGCACTGCAGCAACTTGTCAAGGCTCTGTTGACTGCACCCTCCAATCTCACAAGCTCTACCACCTTGAAGGACAAGGGAAGCAGATGCATAGGGGCTCCAGCACCCGCAAGTTCCCCTCCAAGTCACACGCCATCCTGACTTGGAACATTATCACTGTTACTTCATCATCGCTGGGTCAAAATCCTGGGACTTGCTGGCAGTCAACATGGTGGGAGTGCCTTTGCCACATGGGACAGCAACGGTTCAACAAGGTGGCTCGCCACCACCTCCTGAAGGGCAAATAGGGAAGGGTAATAAATTTTGGCCTTGCCAGCGATGCCCACATCCCATGAAAGGATAAAGAGAAAGATAGAATGAGTAGATCACATTCAATCACCGAGGAGTCCGTCCACAATTAGAATTCTTTCAGGAGATCTTAAAGCGGACACTGTGAGCCCATATGATAGCATCCAATGCTTCATTAATGATGGCATTAAAGAGAATGGCTGATAGTGGACAACCTTGTCTAACACCTATACTGACAAGAACTTAAAATAGCACTTAAATGAGGAAATGCCTTTTGACACTCGGGCTTCATCCATTGTAAACTGAAGGGAGGTAAATTTCTGCAGAGTTCCCCCTGACCAGCACCTTGGAGGAAGAGGCATAGAAACTCCAGATTAAATGGTGTTAAATGTCATTTTTTTTCTGGGATTTCCACGGTTCCACCACTGATACTAACAGTGACTGATTGAGAGGAGAAAACATACTTTGGACTCAACCCAACCCACTCAACCTCTTAAAAAGCAGGAACCCACTCACAGAGAACTCACCAAAAAGATAGACTTAGATTTGGTTCCTCCTGTCCCATGCAGGACGATAGGCAGCAGGACCCTGCTACCAACCCCGCCCATCGCAATTCCCAGCCAAGGTGGTGTCCCACTCTTGAAGGTCCTCCTAAAATGAACTTCACCAGGGCTTCTTTGTCCGGCTCTGTTTTCTTCTTCCATCTGGTGGTCCATTCTGTTGCTGTTCTGGGGCAACAGAATGGGCACCATGGGGGAGGTGAGGGTGTCAGTCTCAGCTATCTCTCTGTCATGATGTCCCCCAGGCACTTCTGACAAGTTCCCTGAAGAACTTCCACACTGATGATGCTGCGTCTCCATGTGATGCCCAGTATCGTACGTAGGCAGCACTGGTGAACTTATGCCAATCTTTGCTGCTCTCTTCCATGTCTCACTGGCATAGATTCTGGTTGGTGCTACTATGGACATGTAGAGTTGCAGCTTCATGGCCGTGTTGATAGTGTTGGATGCCCAGACTGTGTGGAGCCATTGGATGGCTGATGCTGCTTTGTCGATTCTTGTGTGGAAGTCGATCTCTACATCACCCTCCCTGGAGATTTAGGGGAAGCGGTTGATGTCCTCTATGTTCCGTTGCCCGATATTGATGGGAGGGCCTTGCTGCTGCCCAATCATCATTGTCTTGGTCTCCCTGCAGCTGCTGCACAGACCGACCTTGGCACTGCTACTCTCAAGTCCGGTGATCATGTCTTGGAGTGCGGGCGATTCTTCAGCCAGCAAAGCGACATCGTAGGCAAAATCCAGATCCATCAGCCAGTGGTGTTGCCGTGGGATGCCAAAATCTGCACCCACCATCACCTTCCTCATGATGGCAGCGATTATCAAGAGGAAAAGCAACGGGGAGAGCATGCAACCTTGCTGTGACGATTTTGAAAGGATCCGTGGTGTCCGTGCTGGTCTTGACACAGCAGCTGGAGTCGCCGAATCAGGCTTTGAAGATATTGATATGCCACCCTGAGCTACAATACTGTCTTGCGGCATACCAGAGTGACTGCCGATGAGTGCTGTGGAATATGTCTTTAGCTGATAGCAAGTGGCTTCTGATACTCTAGGCTCTATAACGCTCCTGACCTGAGCATAAAGATCTACCAGCCTGGAAACCTACCTGCTCTTCATGAAGGGTACTGTACACCTCTGCTTTCAGTCTGGTGAGGAGCACCATGCTGGAGACCTCCCAGGTACTGACAGCAGCGTTATGCTACTCCCAGGTACTCCCAGGTACTCCCAGGTACTGACAGCAGTGTTATGCTACTCCCAGGTACTCCCAGGTACTCCCAGGTACTGACAGCAGCGTTATGCTACTCCCAGGTACTCCCAGGTACTCCCAGGTACTGACAGCAGCGTTATGCTACTCCGGTTGCTGTGGCCACTTAGGTTCCCTTTCTTTGGAAGCTTGGCTTTTACTCCATGCCTCCAGTTATCTGGGACATCCTCCACAGTCTAGATGTTGTTGAGCTGGTCCGTGAGTTCTGCTTTGACAGTGTTTCAGCCATGTTTCAATAGCTCTGCTGGGATGGTGTCGATCATAAGGGTGTCCTGTTGTTTTTCAGGCTCTTGCTGGTTTTCAGGAGCCATAATCTGTCATTTTCTCCAAGGCTGATGTTCAGCTGTTGAAGTGCAAAACTCGAACATGGAGCTGGGGTTGGGTTAAAGATCTCCAGAAAGTGTTCCACCCTCCTGCTCCTCATCCGTCAATAGCATCCAGCTGTTCTTGCCCTTGATTGGTGCAGTTGTGTTGTTTCTTGTACCAGTCAGTCCCTGTGTGAGCCTGTACAGTGTCTTGGAGTCCCACTGATTTGCTGTTTCTTCTGCGTCCTTGCCTTTTCACTCTATCCATCCTCATTTGTCTCTCCTGCAGCTTCTCTTCACACCTGTATCCAGTCTTCTGTCCTTCTCATCGTCTTTCTGTCTTTGCTCAACGTTCTTTTCCTGCTCCCTCTTGTTCTCTGCCAGTTCTCTTCCATCAATCAACTTCCACGTTGGGTGGGTAATCCATCATTCTTGCTGGTTCCTCTCTTCCACCCAATGGTGATTTCTAGCACTCTCTTTAATGCCTCTTTTAAAGATTTCCCACTGTTTATCAATGTTGCCTAACTACTTTGAACATATTGGAGAGGGCCGGTCGGAAACCCTCTGACATGTCCTTGACCTTCTGAGACTCTGTGGTTATTGGCTGCATCACTCTTGGGTGAATCTTTTCAAACACAAGGTGGTGAGCAGATCCAAAATCAGCACCTCGACACGAGCGGACATCTTGTAGGTGTGTCCTCCATCTGCTCCTGATGCATATTTGGTCAATGTCATCCAGGGTGTTACCATCTGGAGACCGCCATTTCTTTATGGGGTGTCCTTGTGTTTGAAGAAGTTATTTCCGATGCTGAGCCCATTGCTGTCGCGGGCGGTAGCAGATGCTCACTGTTTCTGTTCAGCATGCTTGCTGACCCATGGGGTCCGGTCGTACTATTCGGCCCTCGCCGGTCACCACCGAGCTTAGCAGCGAGGTCTGTAGCTTGATATCATATTTGTGTACCTCGGCCAGGGTGCCCTGCGATTGGTGTCAGAATTCACCTTTCTTCTCCTCTGTGTCTGCCCCTGTAGGTGCGTAAACCTGCATGACAGTAACTTTGGCAGGCCCTGTGTGGAATCTGGTGATGATAGTGCAATATTTTACTGGCTTCCACCCCACTAACACTCACGCTGAACATCCGTTGAGTATGAGGTCATCTCCATGCATGTGGTGTTCTTCTTACCCCAGTTTGTCACACCCTCACTGCTGACCCGCCCTTGGCCTGTCCACTGTATCTCGGTGACGTCTAAGACATCAAGTCGATAGGTTCTCATTTAGCGCGGCGCCTGGGGCATCTTCCCACACTGGAAGAACGTTCGGACATCCCAGGTGCCGACTCTGGTGACGGTTTCAGTGTTTAAAATTGAGCTTGTCAAGGATTGGAATTCCTTTTGGCTTTCATCCAGTTCCACCATATACTTACCTTTGGATGTGCTAACTTTGGCTACTTCACAGTATCATAGAGTTTTAACTTCATAGAAGGAGGCCATTCGGCCCATCATGCCTGCACCTGCTCTCCAAATGAGCATTATGACCTCGTGCCGTTGCCCTGCCTTTTCCCCATACCCCTGCCACATTGTTTCTTTCTAAATAATCATCCAATACCCTCTTGAATGCCCCGATTGAACCTACCTCCACCACACTTCCAGACAGTGCATTCCTGACACAAACCACTAGTTGCGTGAAAAAGTTTTTTTCTCACGTCACATTTGCTTCCTTTTACAAAGCCCTCACGACCTTGTTCCTTTTACGAGTGGGAACAGCTTCTCCCTCTCTGCTCTGTCCAGCCACCCTCATGATTTTGCACATCTCTATCAAATCTCCTTCTAGCTGTTTCTGCGGCGGTGATGGGTTTTCACCGGAGGAGGGTGCCAGCCCCACGCCTAAACCTATTCCTTTCCCAACCCGGCTTGGGACAGACTTTGGTGGAGCTGAGAGTCTTCAGTGGAGAAGATGGAACACTGATACTTCTCCAAAGACCAAAGGTAATATCTAAGGATATTAACCCAATTTTGTAGCCCACACTGAATCAGCTTCAGTACAAAGATGACTCACCCAAGGTGCCAGCAGCAAGAGGACCATCTTTGCTCTATAGAGTATTCAATCATTGATGGTCAACTTTCCCCTAATAATTTTAAACACTGCTCTTACAAAGATATTAATCCATCTGTTTTCCAAACTGATTTAATGAATGTTTTTGCTGGCAGCCCACCATCATGTGTTAGTGATACTGTGGAGGACACAACCATTCTAATTTACAGCTTAGCTCAAGGCTTGTTAATTTTAAACTCATATCCTGTGCGATTGCTGCTTAAGTCAAGCAGCCTGCCTGCTTCTCTGTTGTCCATATCTCTCATCATTTTATATCATGGGGGAATTAAAGCTCCCTCAATATCATTTTCTGTACTGTTGACAGAATTAGTTCTCTAAGTCTCTTCATAATACAAAGCCCAGGGTCTTGGTACTCAACTCCACGCTCTCTCAAATGTACCAATGTCATTTTATTGACATACAACAGAACGATGGAAGCTCCTGGCAGAGGAGGCTATTTTTGCCAGCTCTTTGCCACAGAAATCCCAAACCAATCTACTGCTTGCTCATCATCCTGTATGTTCCTCTGCTTAAAATGTTTATCTGATTAGACTTAAATGGTGTCTGCATCAACCATCATCAACATTCCATTATCCAACTGTTCTCTGTGCAAAGAAATTCCTTTTGAACTTCTCTCCCCACTCTCTGCGATAACTTTGTTACCCCGTTACTGATAGCCCAATCTTAGGAAATAGCCTTCCCCCATTCACTCTGTAAAAGCTTTTGTTAAAGGTCAACCATGGCAATGGACGTAATATTTAACCATCTCCCCTTTGCATTCAATGGCATAATTGTTGCTGAATCCACCATTATTAACATTCTGGGGGTTACCATTGACAAGAAGCTGAACTGGGCTAGCCTTATAAATACTGTGGCTACAAGAGTGGGTCAGGGGCTGGGAATCCTGTGACGGGTAACTCACTTCCTGACTCCCCAAAACCTGTCCACCATCTACAAGGCACAAGTCAGAAGTATGATGGAATACTCCCCACTTGCCTGGATGAGTGCAACTTCACCAAAGCTCCACACCATCCAGGAAAAATCAGCCTGCTTGATTGGCACCCCATCCACCACCTTAAACATTCATGCCCTCCAGCACCAATGCACCATACTGTGTGTATCATCTACAAGATGCGCCGTAGCAACCTTCCAAGGCCCCTTCAACAGCGCCTTTTAAACACGTGACCTCTACCACCTAGAAGGACAAGGGCAGCAGATGCATGGGAACACCTCAACCTTCAAGGTCCCCTCCAAGCCACTCACCATCCTGACTTGGAACTATATCTTCACTGTCGCTGGGTCAAAATCCAGGAACTACCCCCTAACGGCAAATGCTGGCCCAGCCAGCGATGCTCAGATCCCATGAGAAAATAAAGAAAAGTCTTAAGTCTCTCCTTATATCTGGCATGACTGGTAAGTTCTTATGTTTCACCTGAAAGCTGGTGGGAGAAAATTCAATCGAAGCATTCAAAAGGGGATTGGCTGCATTTCTGAAGAGGAAGAATTTTCAGGGAAAAGGCCAAGGAGCTAAACCAATTGGATAGCTCTTTCAAAGAGCTAGCACAGACACATTGGGCTGGACGGCCCTCTTCTCTGCTGTGCCATTCTATTATGTGTTTTGACTGTTACCTTCAGTAACTTTTTTGTACACGAAACCAAGCATGTTTTTATTTCTTTGTCCATTTGAAATTTGTATTGATCACGATGAGGGATTTTTTTTTTCTTTATATTCATTCATGACATGTGGGCTTCACTGGCTGGGCCAGCATTTGTTGCCCATCACTAATTGCCCTCGAGGGGGTTGTGGTGAACTGCCTTCTTGAACTGCTGCAGTCCATGGGGCAGTCCCTGTGAGGTATGATTCCGTGAGTATGACTATGTCAGGCTGTTGCTTGACTAGTCTGTGGGACAGCTCTCCCAATTTTGGCACAAGAGCCCCAGATATTAGTAATGAGGACTTTGCAGGGTTGACAGGGCTGAGTTTGTCGATGTTCAGTGCTGGGTGGTCTGTCCAGTTTCATTCCTTTTCTGACACTTTGTAGAGGTTTGATACGGAATGGCTTTGCTATCCATTTCAGAGTCAACCACATTGCTGCTGGGGGCTCTGGAGTCACATGTAGGCCAGACCAGGGAAGGAGGGTAGATTTTCCTTCCCCTAAGGGGCATTAATGAACCAGATGGGTTTTTACAACAATGGTCATCATTAGACTTTTAATTCCATATTTTTATTGGATTCAAATTACATCCTCTGCTGTGCAGGATTCAAATCCGGTTCCACTCAAATCTTTATCCTGGGTCTCTAGGTTACTTGTCCAGTGACAAAATCACTCCGCCATCACCTCCCCCTGCAGTAGTAAAACATTTTCTATTTCAGGCCCTCTTCATATGGGTCATTTCCATAAGTGGTCTGAAAATCTTATGGTCAGGACTGTGCCCTAACTACTGTCTACTCAAATAATAGTGCAACATGAGGGTGTAAAAATAGGGTCCCCTAGTTATTTTAACTGGATGCATTGGCCTGAAACATGAACGCAGCAAAGTTCACTACATAAAGGTTGATGTCTGAGAGAACCACACTATATTTGTCTTTGAGGATATGCACATCAAGTTGGCCTTGTGATGCTGGTCTTTGTAGGTTGGCAGAACTGTGAGCAGCTGAGGTGAGTTCTGGCATTCGGAGGTGGATGGGAGGGAGGGAAGTGTTGCAAGTGCTGGGGTTACAGGTAGTGTAAGGTTAAACAGAGAGTTTCTTTCCATTCATTCACAGGTTGTGGGCTTTGCTGGCCGGGCCAGCATTTGTTGCCCATCCCCAGTTGCCCTTGAAGTAATGTGAGGTCTGGGAGTGCTCTTACCTTAGCGACACTGGTGAGGTCATTGAATCTCCTGTAGCATTGTAGCCATGTCGGTGGGAAAGTGCTGCTGGTGTTAACCCGCTTTGCTGCATCTGCACACTGTTGCCAAGCAACTTGGCTCCGAACTTGAACTGTTCTAAATTTCCTATGTAATACATTCTCATTCACGACAGACCCACTGTAAATGAAAAAAAGTTTTCTATTAGATAATAGAGTCCAATTTCATTTCGACCATTTAGCGATGATAGTCAAACAATGCATTAACCTCGTCAAGGACTTAAGCTAATTAATTTTCAGTGCACAATCAGTTTATCTCGAATATTATCTGGGATAGCAATCTCTGAGCTACTGAATAACATTCCAGGGTACTGTAGAAATGATAGCAATTATCAATTTATTGGCAGGGGACGAGATGTTATAAATCTGTGCACCAAGCTGCTTTAGTATGGGGCTGTAGAGATGTAAACAATGGGTTTCCGCAGACTGTTGAGATTGCAAAAAGCAAGAGGGAATGGAGTTACTCAGATCTGTCGCTGAAGGGAGAATAACATCCAGGAGACATTAATTATTAAACACATTTGTTTCTGAACTGGCAATTTGTGCACATTTGGTTTAAAGCAAACAAATTAACCAGCTGTCCCCATGCCGACCTTTGAAGCCACTGCAAGAGCTGCTCCATCATTTTAACTCTGTGGTGTTGACAAGCTACAGTAATCACTTGTTTTCAAAGCCTCTCATTAATTGGGGCTCCAGTTCTTGTTTTAACAGGGTGGTCAGATTTATCATCACCCGTGCATCTTGAGCACCAAGCTCAACTGACAAGAGGGATTTTCGCCCCACCAACATTTAGATTGATTTTCAAATTGTTCTGCTGTCATTTTTACTCAAGGCAACAAATAAGATGTGGCCTGGTACAGCCTGGACCCATTAACACATTGTTAAATTGGACCTTTATTTGTGAATCTCCTTTGGGAGGTATTGCAATAGCGAAGCCTGAAGCTGTTGACTTTGTTTTTTAAAAAATTCATTCATGGGACGTGTGCGTCACTGGCTAGGCCGACATTTATTACCCATCCCTAATTGCCCTTGAGAAGGTGGTGATGAGCTGCCCTCTTGAACTGTTGCAGTCCATGTGGTGTAATGCCTTTAGGGAGGGAGATCCAGGATTTTGGCCCAGCGACAGTGAAGGAAAGGTGATATATTTCCAAGTCAGGATGGTGAGTGACTTGGAGGGGAACTTCCAGGTGGTGGTGTTCCCATATGTCTGCTGCCCTTGTCCTTCTAGAGAGTAGCATTCGTGGATTTGGAAGGTGCTGCCTAAGGAGCCTTGGTGAATTCCTGCAGTGCATCTAGTAGATGGTACACACTGCTGCTACTGTGTGTTGGTGATGGAGGGAGTTAGTGTTTGTGGATCTGGTGCCAATCAAGCAGGGCTGTTTTGTCCTGGATACTTTCAAGCTTCTTGAGTGTTGTGGGAGCTGCACTCATCCAGGCAAGTGGGGAGTATTCCATCACACTCCTGACTTGTGTCTTGTAGATGGTGGACAGGCTTTGGTGAGTCAGGAGGCAAGTTACTCACTGTAGGATTCCCAGCCTCTGACCTGCTCATAGCCACAGTATTTATATGGCTAGCCCAGTTCAGTTTTTGGTCAATGTTTACCCCCAGGATGTTGATAGTGGGGGATTCAGTGATGGTAATGCCATTGAACATCAAGGGGCGATGGTTAGATTCTCTCTTGTTGGAGATGATCATTGTCTGGCACTTACACGGCGCAAATGTTACTTGCCACTTGTCAGCCCAAGCCTGGATATTGTCCAGGTCTTGCTGCATTTGGACATGGACTGCTTCAGTATCTGAGGAGTTGCGAATGGTGCTGAACATTGTGCAATCATCAGGGAACATTCCCATTTCTGACCTTATGATAGAAGGAAGGTCATTCAAGGTGGTTGGGCTGAGGATACTACCCTGAGGAGATCCTGCTGTGATGTCCTAGATGACCGACCTCCAGCAACCCCAACCATCTTCCTTTGTGCTGGTTATGTCTCCGAACAGTGGAGAGTTTTCCCCATGATTCCCATTGACTCCAGTTTTGCTGGGGCTCCTTGATGCCACACTCAGGCAAATGCGGCCTTGATGTCAAGGGCAGTCACTCTCATCTCAAAGAACAAAGAACAAAGAAAAGTACAGCACAGGAACAGGCCCTTCGGCCCTCCAAGCCTGCGCCGATCATATTGCCCGTCAACTAAAACATTTTGCACTTCCGGGGTCCGTATCCCTCTATTCCCATCCTATTTATATATTTGTCAAGCTGCCTCTTACACACCACTATCGCACCTGCTTCTACCACCTCCTCTGGCAGCGAATTCCAGACACTCACTACTCTCTGCATAAAAAACTTGCCCTGCACATCTCCTCTATAGTTTTCTCCTATCACCTTAAATCTATGTCCCCTAGTAATTGACTCTTCCACCCTGGGAAAAAGCTTCTGACTATCTACTCTGTCCATGCCACTCTTAATTTTGTAAACTTCTATCAAGTTGCCCCTCAATCTCCGTCGCTCTAGTGAGAACACTGAGTTTCTCCAACCTCTCCTCATAGCTAGTAACCTCCAGACCAGGCAGCATCCTGGTAAACCTCCTCTGCACCCTCTCCAATGCCTCCATATCCATCTGGTAATGTGGCAACCAGAATTGCACGCAGTATTCCAAGTGTGGCCTAACCAAGGCAGCATGACTTCCCAGCTTTTATACTCAATACCCCTGCCAATGAAGGCAAGCATGCCATATGCCTTCCTGACTACCTTAACCACCTGCGTTGCCACTTTCAGTGACCTGTGGACCTGTACACACAGATCCCTCTGCCCGTCGATGCACTTAAGAGTTCTGCCATTTATTGAATAATTCCTGCCTGTATTAGACCTTCCAAAATACATTACCTCGCATTTGTCCGGATTAAACTCCATCTGCCATTTCTCCGCCCAAGTCTCCAACCGATCTATATCCCGTTGTATCCTTGGGAGTTCTGCTCTTTTGTCCATGCTTGAACCAAGGCTGTAATAAGGTCAGAATCTGAGTAACCCCAGCAGAACCCAAACTGAGTATCAGTGAGCTGTTCATTTCTAAGCAAGTGCCGCTTGATAGCACTGTTGATGACCTCTTCCATCACTTTACTGATGATCGAGAGTAGGCTGATGGGGCGGTAATTGGCCGGGTTGGATTTGTCCTGTTTTTTGTGGACAGGCCATACCTGGGCAATTTTCCACATTGCCAGTTAGAAGCCAATGTTGCAACTGTACTGGAACAGCTTGGCTAGGGGCAGCAACGGAGGTTTCTAGATACAAAGTCCTCACCTACAGATTTTATTATACAAATAAAATATTATATGGCTCAAAAATCACAGACTGTTGTATTTTTTATCTATTATAGAGCAAATGTCAAGATGACACTTTCTATGTGTCTAACAAATTTCATTCACAGTGCTTTAAAATGTCTACTCCATGCTACAGCTCAGACTTCCAGCTATTTCTAAAGTTTATTTATTTTACCATCTAGCCCACACGCAGGCTTAACCATTCAAGCACAGTGAGCATCAATAGTAACAGTCTCACATAATCAAACACAGAACAATTGGACACTACACAGACTGCAATGCAAGGGCTATAGTTACAGTTATTAGGCTCATGCCTTTATGTCAATCTCAACTTAACAACTGTGACAATCATTTGCAAATATACTTCATGTAAAAGAGATCTATGATTGGTTTACATCAGATACCATTAGGTCTATATTCACTGTCTTGTGGCACCATAGCAGGGTAGGAGTCATTTTAATCTGACCCGTTTATCAGGAAACAATAGGATTGGGAGCGACCCTGATTTTACACACATCCCAATGTTGGCCTCTAAAGTCAATGGAGATCAACATTGGGTCTGTTGCAACTGATCCAATGGAATTCCCTACCTCGAAGTTGGGTTAAAATTATCCCGGGGAGCCTGAATCCATTTTGTATGAAGACGATGGGGTGTCAGCCTTGCAGATTCAACTCTTTGATTGATATTCTACTGCTATTAACTGTTTGAGCAACGTAGTGGAGAGACTGGATGAAACTGGTAAATATTGCGCCTGTTTCATCAGCATGAAAAGAGTGCAAAGCCGACCAGCTTTGCGGTGGATGTAGAGTGCCGATCCTGCGCAAGTGGTGATCCCATGGCTGAACTTGTGGGACCATTTTGTAAGATGTAGGGCCGGATTTTCCGGTCCCACCACTGGAACCATGGCGGGGGGAAGGAATGTTTGGCGGACATTGGTGGGAATTTCTGGTTCCGCTGCAGAAAATCCCGCCCGTAATCGGTGCCAGACCATCTGCGTTCAGGGTTATCTAGTCAACAAGCAGCGTGCAATTTGAGGGCATGTCAGTTTTGTGGGCGGGGCCAGCATAATATTCTGGCTGCACAATGTTTTTTAAACAAACGCAAAAACCTTGCGGAATTTCAGTTTGCGCCAAGCTTAATCTACGCTTAAAGTTCTGGCACCTTTTAATTTCCTTTGGTTTTGGGAAATTTGCAATGCAAAGCGCACCTCTACTCCCTCCCTGTTATATCCTGCTGGAATATCATGGGATACTTGCCAATAATCCATAGGTGGGCAACAATTCTGTCAGATCTCATCTCAATTTTGAAATGTACGATATATCATGACGAATCAAAAAGTATTTCATTAATATCGTTCTCTTTGTAATCTTCAAAGCTTTTCCTGGTTTTGGGGGGATGTGGTGGTATAGTGGTATTGTCAATGGACTAGTAATCCAAAGACCCAGGGTAATGATCTGGGGACCCAGGTTCAAATCTCTGCCATATCAGATGGTGAAATTTGCATTCAATAAAAAATCTGGAGTTAAAAGCCTAATGAGGACCATTGTCATGAAAACCCATCTGGTTCACTAATGTCCTTTAGAGAAGTAAATCTGCCATCCTTACCTGGTCTGGCCTACATGTGACTCCAGACCCACAGCAATGTGGTTGACTCTTAAATGCCCCCTGAACAAGGGCTGTTAGGGATGGGCAATAAATGCTGGCCTGGCCAAGGACACCCATATCCCATGAATGAATAAAAAAAAAAGTCACTCTGACACACTGCAACTTTTGAAAAGTAAGTGTCTTCGGGCAGCTTGTCTGATAGAAAATAAATCCTTTCCTCCAAAAAAAAAATAATGTTCTGGCTGTGAAATTTGACTGCTGGGTATCAGTGCTCAGTTTGGGACTTCTGTATCTTTATTGTGCCTTGCCTGTCTTTCATGGAAACTTTGCAAAAGGTCCCTTTGGAATCCCGAACACTCGGATGACTGGCACCTTTCCTGTTAGAATCATTGGCCCAGATCTTCTGGTCTCCGGAAAGCCATACCCTGGAGGTGTCCTGGAAGATGAGCTGGGACAACCCCTCAGAAGTCCCCACACACTGACTACATGAGAATTTCCCAGGAGGTTTTAACTTCTGTTAGGCAATTCCCCCTGCATTTGGATCCTTCCGAAACTCTGAGTTAAAGTGGGAGACTTCGGGTGGTTCCAACCTGCTCACAAGAATAGCCACCCTGGAAAGGTTAGAAGGATTAAAGCCAGTTCTAACTCCTGGGTAGCTATACTACTGAAGCCCCCACTTCCCGCTGGAACCCCTGACTACCACCCACCACCGCACACCCCCAACCCCGACCACCCGACTAGCCCGCCCCATCCCTAGTACCTCCCAACCATCTGACTAAACACCCCCACCCCATGACTAACCATAGCACCGCCCACCCCCACCCCCCTGACTAGCAGTGCAAGGTAGGTGTATAGGAGTGGAGTGGCAGTCCGACGGTGATTGCCACGCCTTGGAAGATACGGCCCTTTGAATATTAGAATTTTACAGCACAGAAGGAGGCCATTCAGCCCATCAGGTCTGTGCCGGCTCTTTTGAAGAACAATCCAGTTCGTCCCAAAGCCAGAGGCAATTGTCGGACGAGTGCCTCGCGGTCCTCGTGGAGGAGGTGGGTGTCAGGCAGAACACTCTCGTTCCCAGCGATAGCAGGAGGAGGCCACCACATCCGACTAAAAAGGCTTGGGAGAAGGTGGCGGCCGAGGTCAGGCGCGTGTTGGTGCAGTGTCGCAAAAGGTTCAACAACCTGCTGCGCTCGGTAAGGGTGAGTAACGTGTTGGCATGGATCAGTGTGGATAAGGGTTAAGGTCTGGCTGTCCCCCCCAGTGGAGCTCAAGAATGTTAGAGTTTGAGTGCCAACTGTCATTCACGCTGGAGCTGGCCAAGGGGGTGAGCCCTGGCTGCTTGGCCTGAATACCTTGTCGTTTGAGGGCCAGGTCTTGTTCCTCAGGTGGGGTTGGCCAGGCTGCAATGGAGCTGCAGGTAGAGAGGGGACTAATCCACGATCCTCTCTCCTTTCTGGAGAAGACAAGCCATAACAACATAGAGAGGTGAAGGACAGGTGGAGGACCCCCAAACCTCCTGGTATTGATAGGGTTTGAAGTGGACACCTTCAAAGTTGGAGAGGCGCCACCCACCTCGTTCAGCCGGTTGTGCAAAGGCAGGGATCTCTGACAAAGGTCAGAGTGCTAGGGCACAGAGGTGAGAGTTTCAGATGGTGCAAACATTCTTGTGTAGTCTCATCTTTGATGGGAGCCTCAAAACTGGAGTCCCCATTGATCATTGAAAGACGATGGCACTGTGATGCAGATCTCCATTGTCTCACCAGGGTGCCTGGCATTCACAGTGACAGTGTGATGGCTTAAACTAATGACATGTTGTTGTTCTGCCTTAGATTCGCCAGCCGTGCTCAATCGCAGGATCCTGAAGAGCCACCCCTGATGCCAGAAGACCACCAGGCTTCAGATGCACCTGCGTCACACCTGCTCTCTGAACCAGGCACCAGCACAGATACCAACACCTCCGTGGGCGTTAGATTGGCGGCTAGAATGTCGGAGTACAGCGGTGCAGGCATTTCACACTCGCTTGAGGAACAGACGGACTCAAAGAATGCCCAGGGTGCTGGAGACCAGGACGATGCTCAGTCAAAGGCAGATGATGGATGTCCGGCAGGATGTCCGGGAGGATCTGGTGGAGATCCATGAAGGTATTCATGCCGTGGTCTCTGTTGTGGAGGATTCTATGCAGAGCATAAGCACTGCTTTGACCCTCATACCCGAGCACAATGCCTCCTCCATGGAGAGAATAGTGACTCTCATGGAGAGGCAGCTCCAGGAACAGGATCAGGGTAGCGCTCGGACCTGCAAGCCCTCACACAGGCAATGACCTCAATGACCCCAGTATCCCAGCGAGGTGCCCGTCCATCGATGGCGAGCAGAGCGACCTCAGGTTGGTGCATGAGCTGCTTGTCGTCTCTGCGGGCTCCTCTCAGGTTGCTCCAGATGATGGCAGCAGCTCCTCTGCCCCTCTGCCAGTGACCATGGCATCTGATGAGGCTGCGGCGACTGGGGAGATACCAGCCTTGGCACTGGACACTCCCTCCCAGGTGGGGCCAGCACAGGCTCCACTGGCCAGAGGACGACCGCCAAGGTCATCAAGGCCAACAGGACAGCAGAGTCAGCAGCTGTCTCCAATGCCAGTGCCAGTGATGGGTGAAGGGTGGTGGGGGTGGTGTCCACCAAGACCCAGCACTCATAAACGTAAGTGTAAGACACCATGGGCACAAGAGGGGCAGGTCGTGGATGATCTTCTGTTCTGCAATTTTTTGTTTATATGTTTACTGGTGTGGGCATTAACACCAGAGATGATAATGTTTGTTTGTTTTGAGTGTCAACATTATATCAAATTTGCTTCTGTCTTAATGGCCTGAGTAAGCTTCACTTGTTTTGTAGATGTGGGGTATGCCAGTGTCTCATGCTGGACATGAGCGGCTCTAAACTTTATTGCACAGGCACTGAGTGGACTTTGGGTTCAAATGAAAGGGTCCTTTCAGACACCTGGGATGGAGGAGGCAGCCCTGGCATGAGGTGGCAGCAGATCTTTGGCAGCCTAGCTGAAGGAGTGTTAGATCAAGGCGTCCCTGGGTCTCTGCCTCCATACCCTCAGCGTTCTCCTCAATGTGCTCCTCTTCTGACTCACTATTGGATTCACTCTCTGTGGCCTGTGCAGCTGCTTCAAGACCCTCTCCCTCCAGTGGTTACCCCCTTGCCAGTGCCAGATTGTGGAGAGCGCAACATAGAACCATGATCAGTGACACCCGATCTGGGGAGTATTGCAGTGCAGCCCCTGAACGGTCGAGGCATCGGAAACGCATCCTGAGAAGACCTATGATCTTCTCTATCACTGCCCTTGTGGAGCCAATGCTGCCCTGTCTCTGTTCTTGGGAGGTGGAAAGGCATCATAAGCCACCTTTGCAATAGAAAGCCCTTGTCACCCAGCAGCCATCCATCCAGCCGGGCTGAAGCACTGAAGAGCCTCGGGACCTGGGAGTGTCTGAGTGTGTAAGTGTCATGGGAGCTGCCAGGATGCCTTGCACAGATTTGCAGAATCTGCATCCTGTGGTCACACACTATCTGCACGTTCATGGAGTGAAATCCCTTCCTGTTGACGAAGGCACCCAGCTGACCCGCTGGCGCCTTGATGGCCGCATGTGTACAGTCTATTGCCCCCTGGATGTGGGGGAACCCAACAATCGCTGCAAACCCTCTGGCTCGCTCAGCCTGGCTGGCCTTGTATGTACGGTAAAGAATAAAGGTCATTATCCGCCTGAACAGAGCCTCTGTCACCAGCTTGATGCAACTGTGGACAGCTGATTGGGAGACTCCACACAGATCCCCCACTGACCCCTGGAAAGAGCCAGAGGCATAGAAGCTGAGGGCCAGTGTGACCTTCAGAGCCACTGGCACGGGATGTCCACTCACACAGTCGGAGCTGATCTCAGGCCTGATCATCTGACAAATGGGGGTCACAATCTCCCTTCGGCATTTCACCCCAGACATATTGAGGGAGCTGCATCGCTGCCTGTAAACCCTGGCAGCAGGATAGTGGCACCTTATAGGACTATCTATTGACCATGTCCCCCTTGTGTCTGCGCCTCTCCTCCCACAGATCCCTCCCCTGGAAGCTGCACTGGGACACCCGGCCTCCTCTCCCTTCTGCCCCCCAGGGCAGGTGCTACAAACAGAGACCACAATCCCCATTCCCAGGGTAAGGAAAGGCTGCCTGATACCTGGAAGGGCCCACACGGTCAAATTCTCCGAGGGCCTTGGGAGACACCAATGAGTCCTGAAATGAAGCCTGGAGATGATAAGAATGAAGCTCAGAACTGAGATGAAGCTGTGAAGTTCAAATATGCAACCAGCAGCAAACTATCTCCTAAACTCCTCACTATTCACACTGGTAATGCTGATGATCCTATTTATCCGGCCCTTGGATAAGGTTTTGCAAAAAGTGTGCTGACTGCCTGCCCGTTTTGCCTGTGTGACGAGCGCAAAATCGCCCGGGCAGCATAAAATTGGGATCAATCGCCTTCTTAATGGCCTTAAGTGGCCTTTTAATTGATGGCGGGCGCGGTTCTGCCATGTGCCATCTCGTGTGATTTCACACCCGATCAGGTCAGGTACACGCCCGCCCACGAGGTATAAAATGCTACCCCACATAATCATGTTCAACCAGAGCCCTCTTCAGTCTCAATGTCTTACCCAATCATTGATAGCATAGACACAGATCCCTTGGGGCCTACATTAAGACCCTCAACATGTATGCTGGCAGCAGACTGTAAGAGACCATGACAGTTGCCTCTGGCTTTTTTACCAGTCACTTTATTGTTTGAGCTCTCCTTAATGACACATCATTCATTGGAAACTGTTTCTCTTTAGTTCATGGGATGTTTGAGCATTGTGGGAGAGTGGCTGCCACCTTCCACAATATTTCCGTGGGTATTTTACTCTGTCCAATGTGGTACTTAGCCCAGCAGAGCACGCTTGTGCCAACCATCCCTGTGTTTTTCATTTCAGAACAATCGGTATTTGGAAGCGTGTGCCTGCGTGCCCATGTTTGATGTAGTGAAACAGTGGAGCCTCTTTGGAAAGTACAGGCCGTGAGTTACTCCGTCCGTTTCTAAGCCCAAGACCAGCGGTGGTGCAAATGTTCCTTCTGGAGCCAGGAGAAGCTCCACAGGAAACAAGAAGCTCAAAAAAACTATTTAGGTTGACTCTTCTTCCCAGTAGGCTTCTTCAAGTGAAGACTACAATATCTTCACCCCTCATGGTCAAAATAGAAGTTGGCCCCTGCAGTGAGATCGTAAGAACATAAGGACAAAGGGAGTCGGAGCAGGAGTAGGCCATTCAGCCTCTCAAACCTAAGATTCGATAAGGTCACAGCTGATTGTCTACCTCAATTCCACCTTCCTGAATGATTCACATAATGAACAAAAACATATCAATTTTATTTTTGGATATGCTTAATGACTGAGCATCCATAATCTTCTGGAGTCTAGAAATTTCTCTTTATCTCAGTCCTAAATGTCTGACCCCTTACTCTGAGACTATGACCCCTGGATCTAGACTCTCTAGCCAGGAGTAACAGCCTTTCAACACCTATCCTGTCAAGTCATCTAAGAGATGTATACATTTCAATGAGATCACATCTTATTCTTCTAACATCCAAAGAAGATAGATCCATTATACTCAACTTCTCCCAATCCTCTCATTGAGAAATCATTCTGCACTCTCTCTAAGACATGTACATCCTTCCTTAGATAACCAGACCAAAACTGTGCATATTAATCAGACCCAATGATGTCACCAGACCCCAATGACATCATCAGACCCCGATGATATCACCAGACCCCAATGACATCATTAGAGCTCAATGACATCACCAGACCTCAATGACATCACCAGACCCAAATTACACCATCAGACCCCGATGACATAATCAGATGCAAATGTCATTAGACCCATATCTACATGTTGAAAGGAGCCCATGATAGGTGTCCTTGCTGTCTGCTCATAAGAGCAGGTCAAGTTTCTAGACTGTGTGAAGAGACTTGAATGTCATGGGCAAGTTTCCCGACCAATTTTAACTGCCTGTCTGCCCAGTTTCTTCGGAGTACTCAGTTAAAATAACCTCCATGAGCCCCATCATGCGTCCTTGTGTTCAATGGTGAATTCCAATCAATACATTTCAGTGCAAAGTTCCTTTTGTTGTTCATGCAGTTCTGGTTGAATTAAGTTTGACCGCATTACTTTACTTATTTTTTCACCCTCGCAATATATCCTCCAACAGAATAGAATCCTTACAGCTTCCTGACAAAACCTTTACAAGGCTCATTGAAGCGTCATGACCTCTGGCAAAAACCTCATTCTTCATGGCTATCTCCTCATTAAAGAACCATTACCAGCTATCTCCTTTATATCATGCTTTTCTAACAATTCCCAAGTGCAGACTTATAAATAAGGTCTAATATCGAGCTAATATCCAGTTTGTGGAGATGTTACAGTGTACTGTACAGTCTATTAAAAGCACATAATCCCCTGTATCTGAGGGTACCTGATTTACCTCGAAGCTGAATCATAAGAACAATTCTTATGGAACAGGTCAATACATTTTATTCTTCCTTCAGCCTCTACCAGCACAATTTGTTAAAGATAAATGTCCTTAGTTTTCTCCTTTTCTTCTCTTCTTTCAGGCTATTTGTTCCTCAAGGACTTTTCTTTATGATCATGGGTGAGGGAGAATGTAAAGAAAAATGTTTCCTGGTCTAGGTATAATTTGAACAGAAACTGAACTTGACTAGACACATAAAGACACATAAAGACTGTCCCTACAAGAGCGGGAAAGGAATGGGCGGGTTGTCTAATGAGGAAAGGCTGGATAGGTTAGGCTTGTGTCAGCCGGAATTTAGGAGCATAAGAGGCAACTTAATTGAAACCTTTAAGATCCTGAGGGGCCTTGACAGTGTGGATGTGGAGAGAATGTTTCTTTGTTGGGGAATCTAAAACTAAGGGGCCACTTTTTAAAAACAAGAGGCCGCTCATTTAAGACAAAGATGAGGAGAATTTTTTTCTCTCAGAGGGCTGTGAGTTTTTGGAACTCTCTTCCTCAAAAGATGATGGAAGTTAAGTTTTTGAATATTTTTAAGGCAGAGCTAGACACAACCTTGATTAATGAGGGGGTGAAAGGTTATTGGGGTAGGCAGGTATGCGGGGTTGAGGTTACATTCAGATCAGCCATGGTCTTGTTGAGTGGCGGAGCAGGCTCAAGGGACCGAGTGGTCTACTCCTGCTCCTAATTCGTAAGTTTGTTTGTAGAACAGGCCAGAGGCTGGGAATTCTGCAGCAAGTAACTCACCTCCTGACTCCCCAAAGTCTGTCCACCATCTGCAAAGCACCAATCAGGAATGTAATGGAATACTCTCCACTTGCCTGGATGAGTGCAGCTCCAACAACACTCAAGATTCAGAATAAAGCAGCTCACTTGATTGGCACCCCATCCACCACCTTAAGCAATCACTCCCTCCACCACCGACACACAGTAGCAGCAGTGTGTACCATCTACATGATGCACTGCAGGAACTCGCCAAGGCTCTTTTAATAGCACCTTCCAAACCCCTGACCTCTACCACCTAGAAGGATAAGGGCAGCAGATGAATGGGAACACCACCACCTGGAAGTTCCCCTCCAAGCCACTCACCATCCTAACTTGCTGTTCCTTCACTGTCACTGGGTCAAAATCCTGGAACTCCCTCCCTAACAGCACTGTGGGTGTACCTACACCACAGGGACTGCAGCGGTTCAAGAAAGAGGCTCACCACCACCGTTTTTTCATTCATTCATGGGATGTGGGTGACATGAGCTAGGCCAGCATTTATTGCCCACCCCTAATTGCCCTTGAGAAGGTGGTGCTGAGCTGCCTTCTTGAACCCCTGCAGTCCAAGGGCAATTAGGGATGGGCAATCAGTACTGGCCTAGCCAGCAATGCCTAGAGCCAGTGATAGAAGAAAAAAAATGTAATCCCTTCTTATTTTGGATTCGCCTAATGGCAGAAACAGTTTATCACTTCAAATAACTCAATTAAATTATCCCTCAATATTCTGAATTCTGAGAAATATAAACCAAGTTTATTCAGCTTACCCTCATAATTTAATTCTTTGAGCGCTGGTATCATTATGGTTACTCCTTTCAAAGTCTATCTATCTTTCCTGAGGTTTAGTTCTAAAAACAGAACTTAGCACTCCAGAGGAGGTTTGACCAAGGCTTTGTAAAATTGAAGCATCACTTTTCACTTTTAAACTCCAATCTCACTGGAAGGAGTATACCCTAGAATTCTGTTCCAGGTCTACTTTTGTGTTAGTATTCAAAGGTGATTTGAAATCGAATATGGGGTGTATAGTCTTGAAATTTGCTGACACGAAATATGGAGTGTGAAAACAGTGAGGACGGCTATAAAAGACTTCAGGAAGTGTTACAATCCCTGTAGAGACTGATAACTTCTTAAAAGAAAGGAGTGTCTACAGCATCAACAGAAAGAAAACCAATGGACAAGGTTTCACTTTTTAAAACTTCTACTGTAACAAACAATCAAAGTCAACATAACTCAAATATTAATTAACCAGGCAAATGATACATCATATAGAAAGATAAATTTCTCTTTGAATAGTCGATTAAACAAAGATGCGCCTTCCGAAATTATAAGTAGTTGCATCACTTCCCTCACCAATGTGGCACCACGTATAATCTCATGGTCTTTCCAGCTCAGTCCCTGGTATGTGGAATTGCTTTCTATTCCCTCACAATGGATGTGGCCCTCGAGTCGCTTTCACTGGCAGCTATATTCTATCAGAGATCTCCAGATACAGTCATCCCTGACCCGGCACGCATCTACAAAAACGTCTTTCACTCGGGTCATGAGGGTGTAGGTGTAGCTTTCCAGAGTTTCTTTTCAACCATCCAAAGCACCTGGCTCACAGTCTGGTCCTCAGATACAGACACTCAGCTTGTTAGCATGCCAGACCTGTTCACACCACTTTCCACATCCAGCCCCTTTCAGCTCACTCGCAAGTTGCTCCACCAAAGGTATCTGGAGTTGTAGTTATTTTTATATTACAAATAGAAAACTGATCAATTTGTAGAGGGCTTTGCTTGCTTCCCCTCACATGAACCCTATGTTCTTAACTGTGTCTGCCCTGTCCAACTGTGACAAGACAGGCTAGAAACCAACACCACTGAAATTTTCTTTCACCTCCATAGCAGCTTAAGCCAGACTTTAACTTTGTAAAACCCAATGATCTTATAACCAGAAAACCAGTTCCTGTTCTTTCCAGAATTATCTTAGGTCTGCTTTGGTCTGAAACAAAAAGAAAATACAGGCTTTTCCCAAAGCATGGAAGACATTGATAGGTTAGTAGAGTGGGAAAAAGAAAAATACTGCAGATTCTGGAAATCTGAAATAAAAACAAAATATACTGGAAAAGCTCAGCAGGTCTGGCAGCATCTGTGGAAAGAGAATCAATGTTAACATTTCAGGTTGATGATGTTTAATCAGAACTGGGAGGAGTTAAAAATGTAATCAGTTTTAAGTAGGTCAAATGGGGGGGAGGGGGTGGGGGAAGGGGGGTGTGGTGAGGGGAGGGTGGAAAAAAGACTAAAAAGGGAAGGCCTGTGATAGGGCAGAGCATGGGAGGGATTAGAGGCATAGAATTGTTAGAGCACATTGGGCCCATCATGTCCATGCCAGCTCCCTGCAAGTTCAATTGAATGACAAAGGAGTTCATGGGGCAGAGCCAAAGGGCAATAGTAAAGGACAAGTAAAAAACAAAATATTTGTCCAGAGGAGGTGTGAAAGGCAGAATAATGAACAGCTGCCAGCCAAAAGCAAGAACAAGAGAAACAAGATGAAGGCTGTCTCATATTATGGTAGAGTGGGCAGACAGATAGCAGATACAATTTAATATGGGTAAGGCAATATATTTTGGGAAGAAAATCAAATCATTCAGAAGTACAATCAATGGAAAAGTGTGGATGTAAGAGATAGCTAAGGGGTTCGAAATTACAATTTGCTGAAAGTGCAAGTGCACTTAGATAAAGCCATAAAAGAGGTAAGAGCATTTTGGGTTTTGTAATAGATCACAGGTCGCAAGAGTAAATGCTAAATTCGTGCAAAACATTGCTCATACCATATTTGGTGCACTGGTGCTTAGTTTGATGATGACATCCCCATCAAGAAATGCCATAGAATACACAAACATAAGTTTACCAAGATGATGCCAGGAATGAGAAACCATTGTCTTGAGACGTGAGAGCCTAGTACGCTGAGGGATCATTGTGCACAAGTCACTGAAAATCAACATGCAGGTACTGTAAGCAGTTAGTAGGACAAGTGGCATATTGTCCTGTGTTGCAAGGGGTATGAAATACAAAGGAACGGAAGATCACACTTATAGAGTACGATGTGCAATATTGGTCACTTTATTTAAGGAGAGGCATAGTTTCATTGGAGGCAGTTTGGACCAGATTCATTAGATTGATTCCTGGAATGAAAGGTTGTCTTATGAGGAAAGGTTGAGCAGGTAGTGTAGAAGAATGAGAGGTGATCTTATTGAAACATAAAAAATTCTGAAGGATTTTGATAGGGTAGCTGCTGAGAGGACATTTCCCCTTGTGGGGAAGTTTAGAACTAGGGGGGACAATTTCAAAATAAGGGATCTCCTGTTCACAATGTAGGGAAAAGGAATTTCTTCTCAGAGAGTCGTTAGTGTTTGGAATTTTCTCCTTCATTGACCAGGTCATTGAATATAATCCAGGCTGAGTTAGACAGATTTTTGATTGACAAGGGAGTCAAGGGTTATGGATGACAGGCAGTAAAGTGGAGTTCAGGCCACATCAGATTGCCATGAGCTTATTGACTAGTGAAGCAGGGTCTAAGAGGGTTGTGAATTTATAGAATTCTCTGCTCCAGTGGTCTGTGGATGCTCGGTCTTTAAGCATGTTTGAGACAGTGATCTTTTTTTTTTGGACAGTAATGGAGTCAAAGAATGTGGGGATAGCATGGGAAAGTGGAGCTGAGATAGAGCAATAACCATAATCTTATCAGGTATTGACTACTAGAAGTGGAGCAGAAAAGGCTAAGACGAGGTTCAACGGATAGTTTAAAATTATAAATGGTTTGAATAAATTGGGAAAAACTATTTTTTCTTGTTGGGGCCAGTTGGTGGCCAGGGTTCTGTACAGTATTGAAAATTGCATTGTGCATTTTGTCCACTTAAGGCTACCATATACGTATATACCACTAGAGGGAGTCTTAAGTGACATAAAGGGATCTATATTTTAACAGCATGTGCAGCTCTGATTCTAAATGCTTCTTACTGAATCTATTACTCTTTCTTCCCGAGAGCCCCAGAGAGGCAATCAGTTCCAAAGTGGAAGTAAAGAGAGAAGTTGGGAGGAATTTCTTTATGCTCAAGCAGGCACACCACCACCTTTTCAAGGGCATTTGGGGATGGGCAACAAACACTGGCCTTTCCAATAACAGAATAAAAAAAAAGATGCAGAAGGTTTTTGGGACATTGAAACCTTGGCCACGGGAGGTTTTCTTAAAATTCATTCACTGGATATGGGTGTCACTGGTTAGGCCAACATTTGTTACCCAAGCCTAATTGCCCTTGAGAAGGTGGGGGTGAGCCTCCTTCTTGAACTGTTGCAGTCCGTGTGGTGTAGGTACATCCACAGTGCTCCTAGGGAGGGAGTTCGAGGATTTTGACCCAGCGACAATGAAGGAACGGCGATATATTTCCAAGTCAGGATGGTGAGTGGCTTGGAGGGGAACTTCCAGGTGGTGGTGTTCCCATGTGTCTGCTGCCCTTGTCCCTCTAGGTGGTAGAGGTTGCGGGTTTGGAAAGTGTTGCCTAAGGAGGCTTGGTGAATTCCTGCAGTGCATCTTGTAGATGGTACACACTGCTGCCACTGTGTGTCGGTGGTGGAGGGAGTGAGTGTTTGTGGATGGGGTGCCACTCAAATGGGCTGCTTTGTCCTAGATGATGTCAAGCTTCTTGGGGGCTGCAGTCATCCAGTCAAGTTAGGAGTATTCCATCGTGCTTCTGACCTGTGCCTTGTAGATGGTGGACAGGCTTTGGGGAATTAGAAGGTGTGTTACTCGCTGTGGGATTCCCAGCCTCTGACCTGCTCTTGCAGCCACAGTATTTATATGGCTAGTCCAGTTCAGTTTCTGGTTAGTGGTAACCCCCAGGATGTTGATAGTGGAGGGTTCTTTCACTGTCGCTGGCTCGAAACCCTGGAACATCCCCCCAAACAGCACTGTGGGTGTCCCTACACCACATGGAGTGCAGTGGTTCAAGAAGGCAGCTCACCACCACCTTCTCAAGGGCAACTCGGGATGGGCAATAAATGTTGACTTAGCCAGTGAAGCCCACATCCTGTGAATGAATAAAAAAAAAACAGTGATGGTAATGTATTTGAATATCAAGGGGCGATGGTTAGATTCTCTCTTGTTTGAGATGGTCATTGCCTGGCACTTGTGTGGCATGAATGTTACTTGCCACTTGTCAGTCCAAACCTGGATAGTGTCCAAATCTTGTAGCATTTGGACATGGGCTGCTTCAGTATCTGGGTTGAAGTAGAAGCTGTTATATCTTTTGAAGGGAACAATGATAAATGTTTGATACGGATGAAGTTACAAAGCTGTGGAGGGAGAGAGGAGAAATGAGTTTAGTGGTGGGTCGGTCTAGGAAAGAGATAACAAAGACACAAGAGGCTGAATGGCTCCCTTAGTGCTGTAGATCTCAAAGATTCCACGCATAAAGATAACACCAACAGAAACTTTTATGCCAACCATCACACCCATGGACTGAAAGTTGCTTACAGAGAAAGTTAAGCACCCAGGTTGCTTGTTTAAAGGAAGAAAATTAGCTATAAAACTGAACAATAATTTAATTCAGTCAACATCGCTCCCCTGTTCTGTGTATTCCATAATCAAGATGAGCTAAAAATGGAGCTAATGTAAGACCCGGTGTCGTCAAATGGTTTATTCTTTGGTCCTCAAGGCCACACCGAGCCCAAGCTTCACTACGTGTCAACTGGTTCAGAAATCAATTTTTAACATAAAAATTGTCTTTAAAAACCATGTTGGCCGATTCAATTAGAAGTAATTGTGTTTTTTATTTCATTTTCCGCTGCAACATTGCAGCATTATTTGTGGGATGTTTTAAGAGGTTTGGAAAGTGGGAGATGGAGCAGGACTCTGTATCTTTGCCAGCCTCTGTAGAACGGTTCATTACTTCTAATAAATAGTAATGCAATCACCAGATAGAGATTACACACATTACTGAGTTAGAAATGAGACATTGCAAGGCTCAGTAATGAGGAGATGGAGTCTTCAAACGGAATTAGATACAATATCTGTTAATAAACAGAGAGAAACATTAGAAGAGAAAGCTGAGGGAGTACTGACGGCAGGAACCCAAAACATCGTGATTAAAAGGAGTACAAATTTGCATAAGTATCTTGCCTTATGCTTTAGAAAACTTCAATGTGAAGCAGAGGCAGGCTGCTTAGAAGGCCCGGCACAATATTCCAGCTCCCAACAGCACTTAAATGCCCCATAAACCCCACCTTTCACCTTTCTCACCCCCCCCCATCCAGTCCCCCAAGCCATCCCTGCCACCTCTGTTCTCCCCATGTTTCCACCAAGCCCCCTCAGGTCGACCATGCCTTCCCATGCCAGTTGGTGAAGTTGAAACCAGGACAGAGTTTTTCTTTATCCAGCATACAGGTCTATGGGCCAGGTGCTGGAAAATGGGATTAGAATAAAAAGGGGCTTGATGGCAGGCACGGACACGATGGGCAGAGGGCCTGTTTCTGTGCTGTATAACTTTCTGACTCTAGCGTGTTTATTGATTTAGTTCAGTCTCACAACTCTCCTTTCATGCAGCTCAGTGTCCCAGCTTTTTCCTATTTATATGTGCTCAAAGCACGTAACTAAACAATGCTCTTCACTTGGGTATCCTAACAATATAACTAACATACCATCAATATCTATGCTCCCATTGTATCCTCCATGCCCCTTCAGATTACCCACACCACCTCTCTGTTCACCACGTATCCTCCATAGTTGCTCACTCCCTATGCACTATGTGTAGTTCTTAGATTCCTTGCAATATCAAATGAAATTTTTTATATTCCTTGGGGGAAAAAAATTAAACCTCTCACCACCTAATCAAACCCTCCATATCATTGATTCTATGTAAAAAAAATGTGAAACAGCCTGGTAATACTTGTAATCCTATTAGCTTGTGGCAAAAATGCAAAAAAAACACATCACAATCTGTTATTACAACTTCTTAAAACTTTCATTCATTCTCAGATGAACAGAACATCATGTGCTAGACCCATTAGCATATGAGGCTCAGCCAAGCACTGATAATGGCCACAGCGGCCCAAGCAATAGAACGTAGGAACAGAAAGTACCCATTTCAATTTCAAAGCAATGTCGATCAACACAAGGGAGAAGCTGGTGAGATTTTTTCAAGTGTAGACTTTTTTTAAGTGTCAAAGCCATTTTCTTTAAATTGGCCAGAGTCACTCAAATCACGGTAGAAAAGACGACAGTACAGGCTGACAGGACATTTTATAACATTTCTCACTGCATTATGGTGCTTTCTCCATTGGAAAAGTACTGTAATGAATGTGAACAAATGCACAAGACTGGTCAATGTGTGGGTCAACTTACCTTTAAAGGACAGATCCCTATGATGAATCCCTGCTTTAGAAACACATCCATTTCACAACTCAGCAGCTAATTGTGACATGTGAAGGTGTGAAAACATGTCACGCTTACCTTGCAGAATGTTCCATTCTCCTCAGCAGGTTTCTCATTTTCTTCGCCAACTGTTAAACCTGGTGTGCTTTTAGCGGGGCTTCTACTACCGGACAAAACAATTGGTCTGCAGGGGAAAGCCCGATTTTCATTTCCCCATTTCAAATGGGGAACCCAACATCGGCGGGGTCAGGTACGCATTTTGTGTACTAGGTTTCCCCCGACCCACAAAAGGGCCAGAGGAAAATGATGCGCGGTCAGGAATATGGAGGAAAATCGGGAAAGCAGACAAGTGTAGCCATTTGTGTGGCAAAGCGTGGCACAGTGGCCGACAAAAATTTGGTTCAGGAGTTCGAATTCCACTGCTGGAAAATTGGAATTTAGTCAACTAAGTAAACCTGGTATAGAAAGCTAGATTTAGGAATGGTGGCTGTTTCGTATGAACATAAGAAATAAGAGCAGGAGTAGGCCATTCAGCCCTTCGAGCCTGCTCCGCCATTCAATTATATCATGGCTGATTTTCTACTTCAACCCTATTTTCCTGCAATATCCCTATATCCCTTGATGTTTTTTTAATATGGAGAAATCTATTGACATCAGCCTTGAACATACTCAATGGCTGAGTCTCCACAGCTGTCTGGGGTAGAGCATTCCAAAGATTCACCACCCTCTGAGTGAAGGAATTCCTCCTCACCTCAGTCCTAAATGATCAACCCCTTATCCTGAGACTGTGTTCCCTGGTTCCAGAACCCCCCCTGCCAGACAGGGGGAACATCCTTCCTGCATTGACCCTGTCGAGCCCTGTAAGAATTTTGTATGTTTGAATGACATCACCTCTCATTCTTCTAAACACTGGAGAATAAAGGACCCAGTCTATTTAATCTTTCCTCCTCCCTCCATCCCAGTGAAACTTTATTGCATTCCCTCTATGACAAGAATATCTTTCCTCAGGTCAGGCAATCAAAACTGCGCACAATACCTATGCTGATTACGTGGCCTGTTTTATCTGGAGAGACTGTACTCTGACTCAGGTAGTTACAGCTGATTTATTAACACTATATATAAGATAGGTTACAGAGGAAGTATGTCTCTCATGTCAATCTTCTCACCCAAGTGTCTAGCACATGACTGCTGTTGCCACTGTTACATTATATTTTGCATCACTCATGACCATAACTATTCTATTAACCCATTAGAGTACAGTGACCATGAAACTTTTGGATTGTCATAAGAATCTGTTGGTTCACTAATGCCCTTTAAGGAAGGACATCTGCTGTCTTTACCCCATCTGGCCTACACGTGACTCTGTTTAACTGCCCACTAAAGCAGCCGCACAAGACATTCAGCTGTCCCGGGGCAGTTAGGAAAGAGCCTTGCCAGTGTCACACAGAAATTGATTTTCTTTCTGAAGTGTTTAATAGCTAGGCTGACATTTCAGTGCTGCGCTGAGGGACTGTGGCATTGTTGGAGGTGCTTGGGGTATTTGTGCGATGGTACCAAAGGGACAATGTTGGATCCGTTGCCTGTTATCCATCTCTCCCGATTCTTAATTCTATTGACCTCCATGTCATGATGCACAGAAGGTAACAGATAATAGGAGAGGTCTAAGTTCTCAAGGAAGTGAAGGTTATAGGTTCCTGGGGTCCAGGAGGATTGACAAACTTATTGGTGCAGCTATTGAGGACCATATGATTCTCACAAACAGGCTTTACACATTGAATGGCTTTAACCAGCTGAGAAAAAAGTGCCACTGTTTATGATTCACTGATGCTTTGTTCACAGGAAGGATTTGCAAATAAGTGGCAGTTTAATGTTGTTTGAGCCAATGATATTCTCACACGTTTGGAAGAAGGCACCTAATTGGTAGCTGTTTGGTGCAATAAAATGTAAGTCCTTCCCTCTCAGAGATCAAACAGTAGATCATTTGTTAGCTTTTTTGTTGGACAATTGGAAAATTCGCATTGTGTTGGGAAGTCCTTCGATTCCTGTGTGCCTATGAAGAAAGGCTTAACAAAAGACAGATTTATTTAGCACCTTTCACTACCACTTGGCAACTCAAAGTGCTATACCGCCAATGAAATACTTTTTAAAGTCTAGTCACTGTTGTAATGCAGGAACCGCGACAGCCAACACATGCACAGCAAGCTCTCACATACAGCAATGTAATAATGACCAGGTAATCTGTTTTTTGTGATGTTATTTGAGGGATAAATATTGGCTGGGAGATGTTGTAACATGCCTTGAAAGGATGACATCACTAGAAGGGAAATGTGTCATGGGCTCCAGTCTCAGTTATACTTTTGCTTTGAGCAGAGCACACATACACTGCTCTGATGTCTTCAAGCTTGATACCTGTGTATACCTGCTTTCATGTGCCTAGTCTTAGTAAGTGAACCTGAAATATGTTTACCCAATCCCTTATGAGCGATGGTGCTCTGTGCCTCGAACAGTACATAAGTCCAAGGTATTATATCAGGCTTGTCCAACATAAGGCCCGTGGGACACAGGCCCCTCTATGTGGCCCCCAAGCCAGTTTTCAAAGTTCCAGTCAAACAGGTGAGTTCCAATGGAAGACTCTACATGGAGCTGCTCCTCCAATCACTGCCTGGTTCTGTTCCACGTTTGCCACTGATAGGCTCACTAGTGAGCCTATCAGCAGCAAATGAGGGAACAAAGCGGTCTCTGATTGGAGGAGCAGCAAACACCACCATTTGTGAGTGTGCTGAGGGCTACTGGGCTGAGGGAAGCAAAGGTATGGCAGGGCTGGAGCCTAGGGAGCCAAGCAACAAGGGGGCTGGCTCCTGTGGAGCCAAGTACATTGGGCCCCTGGAGGGCAAGGTTTTGGTGGGCCCAGGGAGGAGATGGTGCAGTGGTGAGTATGTGGGAGTGAGAGAATGAGTGTGTGTATGTTTTGTGTGTGTTTGTGTGTGTGTGTGTGTGTGTGTGTGTGTGTGTGTGGTGAGGGGGGAGTGAGAGAGTGTGTCTGGAAGTGTGTGGGGGAGTGAGAGAGTGTGTGTGGGGGATGGGAGTGCGAGAGACTGAGTGTGTGATGGGGGGTGAGTGCATGAGACTGAGTTTGTAGGGGTGAGTGTGAAAGACTGAGTGTTTGGGGGTGTGGGGGAGGGTGGAGTGCAAGTCTGCCTTGTACCTAGTTCCAGGTTTCTTACTCACAGTCACCACCACACACCACACACCACACGCCACACACCACACACCAAAACACCAAAACACCACACACCACACACCACACGCCACACACCACACACCACACATCACAAACCACACACCACACACCACACGCCACACACACGAACACACCACATACCAAAACACCACACAGCAACACACTACACACTACACACCACACGCCAACACATCACACACCACATGCCAACACATCACACACCACACACCACATGCCAACACATCACACACCAACACACCACACGCCAACACATCAAACACCACACGCCAACACATCACACACCAACACACCACACGCCAACACATCACACACCACATGCCAACACATCACACACCACACGCCAACACATCACACACCAACACACCACACACCAACACATCACACACCAACACATCACACACCAACACACCACATGCCAACACATCACACACCAACACACCACACACCAACACATCACACACCAACACACCACATGCCAACACATACATACCACACGCCAACACATCACACACCAACACACCACACGCCAACACACCACACGCCAACACATCACACACCACACACCACACGCCAACACATCACACACCAACACACCACACGCCAACACACCACACGCCAACACATCACATGCCAACACAGCACACGCCAACACATCACACACCAACACACCACATGCCAACACATCAACACATACATATGCACTCATTCACAATGGATGAGGGTGAGTGAGTGAGCACCCTGAGACTGGGAGTGAGTCGGACACACACACTGACTCTCCCACATTCTGGTCTGTTTTATTAATTACTCTTTTTCTAAATGAACAATTTATTACTATGACATTGATGTACTTTAACACAGCAATTATTTCTTGCCTTAAAACCCAACATTTTTTTTGAAATTCAGTTTATTGTTGTGCCAACTGTTACCTTTCCAAAAAAATATGCTCAATGGCCCCTTGAGTGAGAAAAAATATACAAAATATACCCCCCCCCCAAACCCCGAACGAAAAGTTTGGACAAGCCTGAATTATATCATTATAATAGCACAACAGGACACAGATTCTTCTTCAAAATAGTGCCATAGGATCCATTACATTCACCCGAGCAGGTAACTGGAGCCTCTTATGAGGAGGGTTGAACATAAAAGTAAGGATGTTATGCTTCAGTTATACAGGGCATTGGTGAGACCGCACCTCAAATACTACGTGCAGTTTTGGTCTCCTTATTTAAGGAAGGATGTCAATGTGTGGGAGGTGGTTCAGAGGAAGTTTACTAGATTGATACCTGGAATGAGTGAGTTGTTTTATGAGGAAAGGTTGGACAGACTGGTGTTTAGAAGAGTGAGGGGTGATTTGATTGAAGTTTACAAGATCCTGAATGGTCTTGACAAGATGGACGTGGAAAGGATGTTTTATCTTCTCTGTGAGTCCAGAACTAGGGGGCATTGTTTTAAAATTAGGGGTCGCCCTTTTAGGACAGAGATGAGGATAAATTTTTTTCTTTTAGAGGTTTGTGTGACTTTGGAACTCTCTGCCTCAGAAGGTAGTGGAGGCGGGGTCATTGAATATTTTTAAGGCAGAGGTAGATAGATTCTTGTTAGGCAAGGGAATTGAAGGGGATTGGCGGTAAACGGGAATGTAGAGCTTGAAGCACATGATCAGCCATGACCTTATTGAATGGCGGAGCAGGCTTGAGGGGCTGAATAGTCTACTCCTATTCCTATTTCTTACGTTCTTACATCTCATCTGAAAGGCAGCACCTCCAACAGTGCAGCACTCCCTCTGGTAGGCCATCTTGGATTTTTTCACTCGAGCCCTGGAGGGGGACTTGAACAGGGAACCTTGTGATCTGGAGGTGACAGTTCCAACTAAGTCACCTTGTGCCCTTCCTGAGTTGACCTGGTTGGAAAAGTTAAAGGGCGGGGTTTCCTGCCCCCTCCCTCTGGGATCGACCGGGCCTGCCGAAAGTGACTGGAGTTATCGCTGGGCCACTGAGCCTCCCACGGCGGGTCCCACCTTGGCGCAGCCAGAAAACACTGGCCAAAGTTTATTGTTAAAAATCAGCCAATACAAACTAACGGGAGGGTGTGCCAAGTGTAAGGGAGGCAGCAACTGGACCAATTAATTTCAAGAATGACCCCCGTGTTAGTAGAAAAATGCTTTCTGCCAACTCTGTTTGGGGTAATAGTCATGTGCCAGCTAAGGATTGCAAATCATGGGCAGGGAAGCATCTCCACTGCCCTGTAAGTGTCCAAGAGCTGCTTGATGCAATTCTTAGGTTGACCTCCAGCGAGCATGAGGCTGGCTGGAATCTGCTTTAGTCGCACCTAATAGGATCCCTATTGCACTTTTCAGGTATCAATGCGCCCGAATGCTCCACCTGCTTTTACCCTGCACTGAACACCGCGCTAACCAGCCGGAGAAATTGGTCAGCTTTATTGGCGCTTGTCCTGGGCCTACCAAACCAAAATATCACCAGAACACGGCCGGCCCATTCAAGAGCCCCTCTGGGAGCCTCCCATGCAGCCCCCTCCACCCCTTCTGCCCTCAGCCCTCGCCAACTTGTGTCTCGTTCAAACTTTCACCTTCCCTCGACCCGTGGACAGCGTAAAGCTGAGGCGTCAGAGTTCGTTGACGAAGCCTAGGCTTCACGGCAGCACAAGGGGGCA
The DNA here is from genome assembly GCF_017639515.1 of Carcharodon carcharias. Lineage (NCBI taxonomy): Eukaryota > Metazoa > Chordata > Chondrichthyes > Lamniformes > Lamnidae > Carcharodon > Carcharodon carcharias. The sequence goes on from NC_054497.1 coordinate 1,492,811, forward strand.
GGCCTCCAGTTTCAATCACTGCCTTAAATTCACCCTCCCCTGCCCCATTCCCAACTTACTTCCAATCCACAGCAAAAGCTACCTCTAGCTCTAGGTCTTTTCATTTTAGCTCGCTGCCTCTTGTGCAGGATGTTATCAAATTCCTTCTGAAAATCAATGTGTGTAATACCTATTGATCCTCCATTCACCATCTCAGTGACTGTGCAAATTGGCTGCCACATTTCTTACATTACAACAATTATTTCTTAATTCAAAGTCTTGTCTGCTCCCTCGGGTGGTCATAAACGATGCTGTGCTGCTGTATGGTTTGAAGAAGAGCAGAGCAGTCCTTCCCAGCGTTCCAGTCAATATTCACCCCTCAACCAAATTACTTCAAACAGACGACCAGGCCATTATCACATTCCTGTTTTTAGGAACACGCTGTGTGCAATTGGCTGATGCATTTCCTACATTACAACAGTAACTACGCTTCAAAAAGTACTTCATTCGCTGTCAGTGCTTTGGGCTGGTCCTATAGTTGTGAAATATGCTATATAAATGGAAGGCTTCCTTTCCAAAGAACTCTATTGATTTGATTAGAACATGTAACAAAACCATTCTGACTTTCCCTAATCACAGGATGGTTATGATGCAGGAGGAGGCAGTTCGGCCCATTGTGTCTGCCCTGGCTCTTTGAGCATTTCAATTTAGCCTTTTCCCCGTAACCCTGCACAGCGTTCCTATTTAAATAATCACCCAATGCCCTCATGAATGCTTCATTCAAACCCATCTCCACCACACTTTCAGGAAGTTCATTCCAAATCCTAAATACCCACCGTGTGGAACTTGTATCTTTCCAAGTCTCACTGACGATCAATCTGAGTGGTTTTTGAACTAACCTTTGCAACCTTTCTCCTGTTGTCTCCTGCCTTTTCCCTTCCACCTTTTCTCAGTGTCTTGCTGCTGTCCGATCCTCTCATATGCTCTCCAGATCCGGTGAATTATAACTCAGCTATTCCCTCAGCTGTTTCTTGCAATACACTTAGGTGGAAGTCACATGAATCTGGATATTGCTCTGGCTTCAATTCTATTCTGTTAACCACTACAAAATGTTCCACTTATATTAACCTTGATATTTGCCCACTTCATAATTTGCAGTTTTCCTTGCGCCTCTATATTGTATCTTGCCTCGCCATTATCATATTTATTTTATATCACGAAGTTATGCAGAATGACACTAGTTTCTATGTGTAACAGGTTTTATTCACAGTGCTTTAAAATGCCTGCTCCATGCTCACAGCTTTAGCTTCCAGCAACTTTCACAGTTTATTTACTTTTCTCTGAGTCCACACCCAGTACACTAATCAAGCCACAGTGAACATCAGTAATAAATAGATTCACATAATCAAACACAGAACAATTGAACACTACAGCCACTACATGCAAAACATTAGTTTTGTGAATTAAGATTCTGCGAAAGCAAGATTCTCTGATTCTCATCAAAACAACATGGGACACCAGGCCACATTTGAGAAAATTAGGACAGGTGAACAAAAGCTTGGTCGGAGGAAGGTTTAAGGAGGAAAGGGGGTGAGAAAGGGGGAAAAGAGGTTTAGGGACAGAATTTCAGCACTTTTGGCCCCAGGTAGCTAAATGGTGGCTGCCAATGATAGAGTCAAGTAAATTGGGGATGTGCAAGAGACCAGAATTAGAGGAGTGCCGAAATCTTGAAATGTCCTTGTGCTGAACTGTAACCATTCTCAAGGGCAGTTAAGCTTGGGCAATAAATGTTGGGCTTGACAGCAATACTCACATCCTAAAAACAAATTTAAAAGATATGTGAATCTACTTCTTAATGAGCCAGATTCCCCTTTTACCCCACTCTACTTTTCTTGAAGCACTGATGAAGTAGATTTCTTGAAATGTGTACAGGAGAACTTTTTTGGTCAATATGTAGAGGGTCCAACAAGGAACGGTGCAGTGCTGGACCTAATTCTGGGGAATGAAGCCGGACAGGTGGCTGAGGTGGTGGTGGGGAGCACTTTAGTGCTGGTGATCACAACATGGTACAGTTTAAGTTTGTTATGGACAAAGAAATCAACAAGTTGCAAAAAATATGTTTTGGATTGGGGGAGAGTGGATTTTAGTAAAATAAGGCAGGATCTGGCCAAGGTAGACTGGGAACAGTTACTTGTGGGGAAATCTACAGAGGAACAGTGGGGGATGTTCAAAAATGAAATGGGGAGGGTACAGGCTCAACATGTTCCCTCTAGGGTGATAGGAAGGAGTAACAAGCCCAGAGAGCCATGGATGACCAGAGATATTCAGGTTACGATGAGAAGGAAAAGAGAGGCTTTTAGCAGGTACAAGGGAAACAAATCAGCAGAGGCATTAGTGGAGTACAGACAGTGCAGGGTGGAGCTTAAGAAAGCAATTAGGAGAGCAAAGAGGGGATATGAGAAGGCTCTGGCTGGTAAAAGTAGGGAAGATCCCAAGATATTCTATAAGTATATCAATGGGAAGAGGATTACCAGGGAAAGAGTAGGGCCCATAAAGGACCAAGGGGGCAATCTATGGGTGGAGCCAGAGGACATCGCTAGAGTGTTGAATGAATACTTCACGTCAATCTTCACCCAAGAGAATGAGGATGAAGGTATCAAACTCAGGGAGAGAGACTGCGAGGTTCTTAAGCAAATTGATATAGGGAGTGACAAGGTATTGGAGGTGTTGGCAGGCTTAAAAGTGGACAAATCTCCAGGAGGGAGGCAAGGCAGGAGATCGCAAGGGCTCTGACCCAAATTTTTAAATCCTCTCTGGCCACGGGGGAGGTGCCAGAGGACAGGAGAACAGCTAATGTGGTTCCGCTATTTAAGAAGAGTTGTAGAGATAAACCAGGGAATTACAGGCCAGTGAGTCTCATGTCAGTGGTAGGAAAACTATTGGAGAAAATTCTGAAGCAGAGTATCATCTCCACTTAGAGAGGCAAGGTTTGATCAGGGATAGTCAGCATGGCTTTGTCAGAGGGAGGTCATGCCACACAAATTTGATTGAATTTTTTGAGGAGGTAACCAGGTGTGTAGATGAGGGTAGTGCAGTTGATGTAGTTTATATGGATTTCAGCAAAGCCTTTGACAAGGTCCCACATGAGACTTATAAAGAAGGCCAAGGCACATGGGATACAGGGTAATTTGATGAGGTGGATTCAAAATTGGCTTAGTTGTAGGAGGCAAAGGGTGATGACAGAAGAATGCTTTAGTGACTGGAAGCCAATGTCCAGTGGCGTACCACAGGGATCTGTGCTGGGTCCCCCATTATTTGTCATTTATATAAATGACATAGATGACTATGTGGGGGGTAGGATTAGTAAGTTTGCGGATGACACAAAGATTGGCCAGATGGTTAACAGTGAGGTTGAGTGCCTTGTGCTACAGGAAGATATCGACAGGATGGTCAAATGGGCAGATAAGTGGCAGATGGAATTTAACCCTGAAAAGTGTGAGATGATACACTTTGGAAGGAGTAATTTGACAAGGAAGTGTTCAATGAACGGCATGACACTAGGAAGTTCTGAGGAACAAAGGGATCTTGGCATGTGTGTCCATAGATCTCTGAAAGCGGAGGGGCATGTTAGTGGGGAGGTGAAAAAGGCATATGGGACACTTGCCTTTATCAATCGAGGCATAGATTACAAAAATAGGGAGGTCAGTTTGGAGTTGCATAGAACCTTGGAGAGGCCACAGCTGGAGTACTGCATGCACTTCTGGTTGCCACATTATAGGAAGGATGTGATTGCACTGGAGGGGGTGCAGAGGAGATTCACCAGGATGTTGCCTGGGATGCAACATTTAAGTTATGAAGAGAGGTTGGATAGACTTGGGCTGTTTTCGTTGGAGCAGAGAAGACTGAGGGGCGACCTGATCGAGGTGTACAAGATTATGAGGGGCATGGACAGGGTGGATAGGGAGCAGCTGTTCCCCTTAGTTGAAGGGTCAGTCACGAGGGGGCATAAGTTCAAGGTGAGGGGCAGGAGGTTTAGGGGGGATGTGAGGGAAAACTTTTTTACCCAGAGGGTGGTGAGGGTCTGGAATGCGCTGCCTGGGAGGGTGGTGGAGGCGGGTTGCCTCACATCCTTTAAACACTTGGCACATCATAACATTCAATGCTATGGGCCAAGTGCTTGCTGGTAAATGGGATTAGGTAGGTAGGTCAGGTGTTTCTCACGTGTCGGTGCAGACTCAATGGGCCGAAGGGCCTCTTCTGCACTGTGTTTCTGTGATTCTGTGATGAGCTTGTTGTTACCCTTGACACCAGCTGCATGTTTATTTCAACCCTGTTTTTAGCGCTCCGTTTTTTTTTGTGGTTTCCAATAACCTGGTCCTCATTCTTTCTACTATTGCTCCCTCTATCAGCAATCTCTTGGAAGCTACTCTGGACCATTGTGTAGGCTGTGCTTTTATTGCCCTGGAAAGGCTCCATTATTTTCTGTGTTTCCCACTTCTGAACATGAATCAACTTCTTCAATGGGTTTGACCCACTGGATCATAGGTTTCACAACAATAACTTGCATTTACTTGCAGCCCTACGACGCTTCGAGGTTTCAGCACTCCTCCAATTCTGGTCTCTTGCACATCCCCAATTTTCATGACTCCACCATTGGCAGCCCTGCCTTTAGCTACCTGGGACCAAAAGTGCTGAAATTCCTACCCTAAACCTCTTTACCCCCTTCCTCGCTCCCTTTCCTCCTTAAATTATACCTTCCTCTGACCAAGCCTTTGGTCACCTGTCCTAATTTTTCCATATGTGGCCTGGTTCCCATCTTGTTTTGAAGAAAATCACAGAATCTCCCTTTCACAGAATCTTGACAGGAAACTATTTGGACCATGGAGTCTGCACTGGTTTTCTGAAGGAGCATTCCACGTAGTCCCCATCTTGTGTGGAAGCATTGTCGTTGTGGTATTGTTGCTGGACCTGTGATTGAATCCACCCATGGTAGATGGTGGAATTTGAACTCTGTTAAAAGTCGTCAATTAAAATTCAGTAAAAACGAAATCTGGAATTAAAAGCCTAATGATGACAATGAAACCATTGCTGTTGTCCCAAACACCCCATCTGGTTTACTAATGAGAACCTGTTGTCCTTACCTGGTCTGGCCTACATGTGACTTCAGATCCACAGCCAATGTGGTTGATACTTAAATATGAACATAAGAGTGAGAAGTCATTGTTGTAAAAACCCACCTGGTTCACCACTGTCCTTTAGGGAAGGAAATCTTCCATCCTCACCTGGTCTGGCCTACATGTGACTCCAGACCCACAGCAATGTGGATGACTCTTTACTGCCCTCTGAACAAGGGCAATTAGAGATGGGCAATAAATGCTGGCCTAGCCAGCATTGCCCATATTGAATGAATGAAAAAGCCCCACTTCCCTGCCTTATCCCCATAACCTTGCATATTATTTCTTCTCAAGTAGCAATCCAATTCCCTTTTGAGTACCTCAATCGAACCTGTCTCCACCACTCTTTCAGGAAGCTTGTTCCATGTTGTGAGGGGCTTTGGAACTTTTTACAACAGTAAATGTTCTATTTAAGTGCAACCTGTTGTTGGTTTTAACACTGAAATACACCCCAAGGCACATCACCGGGATTGGGTTGCCAACTCTCATTGATGTCTTCCTGGAGGTTTCATCACATGACACCTGAGTCAGACTACCATTGGCCCCGCCCACATGCCCATTGTCACGGTTCCTGGCCTTCCCACAGCCAATTGGGGTGACTTCTGGCTCTGTCTTTGTAAGATTTCCTTATCTATGGAAGGATATCCTTTCCTGAGAGCAGATCCAACAAAGGTTCTTTCTATTCTTTCACAGGATGGGGGCATCACAAGCAAGGCCAGCATTTATTGCCCATCCTTAATTGCCCTTGAGAACTGAGAAGCTTGCTAGGCCATTTCAGAGGGCAGAGAAAACAATAATAATTCCAAGCAGAGGGCCCACCACCCATTCCCCCTAACTAAAAATGTTAAAGACAGTATCACATTTAAAGAAAAAGCATATAATTGCTTTTACATATCATACCATACAAAGACGGGTGGCAGGTCAGAAGATTGGAAAGAATATAAAGAACAGCAAAGAATGACAAAAAGATGAATAAGGAGGGGGAAAATTAGAATTTGAGAGAAAACTAGCTAGTAATATAAAGACGAATAGTGAGAGTTTCCATAGATATTTAAATAAGAAAAGAGTTAACAAAGTGAGCATTGGCCCTATAGAAAGTGCACTGGGGAATTGATAATGGAAAGTAGGGAGCTGGCGAATGAATTAAACAGGTATTTTGCTCCGGTCTTCACTATAGAGGACACAAGTATCATCCCAGAAACAGCTGCAGATCAGGAACTGGAAGGAAGGGAGGAACTCAGAAAAATTACATTCACCAGGGAAGTGGTACTGAGCTAATTGTTGGGGCTGTGGAGCTGACAAATCCCCAGGTCCGGGTGGACTTCACCCTAAGGTCTTGAAAGAAGTGACTAGTGAGATAGTTCATGCACTGGTTTTACTTTTCCAAAATTCCCTAGGGGAAGATTCCATTAGATTGGAAAATAACAAATATAACTCCTTTATTCAAAAGGGGAGGGAGACAGAAAGCAGGAAACTATAGGCCAGTTAGCCTAAGATCTGTCATGGGGAAAATGTTAGAAGCTATTATGGATGATATTATATCAGGGCACTCAAAAAAATTCAAGGTAATCAGGCATGGTCAACATGGTTTTGTGAAAGGGAAATCATGTTTAACCAGTTTATTGGAGTTCTTTGAAGGAGTCACATGTGCTGTGGATAAAGGGGAACTGGTAGATGTACTGTACTTAGGTTTCCAGAAGGCAATTGAAGAAGTTCCACATCAAAGGCTGTTGCAGAAAATAAAAGCTCATGGTGTAGGGAGTAACATATTGACATGAATAGAAGATTGGCCGGCAAACAGGAAGCAGAGTAGGCATAAATGGGTCTTTTTCTGGTTGGCAGCATGTAACGAGTGGTGTGCCACAAGGATCAGTGCTGGGACCTCAACTTTTTACAATTTATATAAATGACCTGGATGAAGGGGCCAAAGAAACGATTGCTAAATTTGCTGATGACACTGAGACAAGTAGGAAAATAAATTGTGAGGAGGATGTAAGGAGGCTACAAAGTGACATATACAGGTTAAGTGAGTGGGCAAAGATCTGGCAAGTAGAGTATAATGTCGGCCAATGTGAAATCATTCATTTTGGCAAAAAGAATAAAAAGCAGCTTATTATCTAAATGGTGAGAGATTGCAGAGCTCTGAGATTCAGAGGGATCTGGGTGTCCTGGTGCATGAATCACAAAAGTTTAGTATGCAGGTACAGCAAATAATTAGGAAAGCTAATAGAATGTTATCATTTATTGTGAGGGGAATTGATTCCAAAAGTTGAGAGGTTATGTTTCAGTTATACAGGGCATTGGAGAGACCACATCTGGAATATTGTGTACAGTACTGGTCTCCTTATTTTAAAAAAAATGTAAATGCATTAGAAACAATTCAGGGAAGGTTTACTCGACCAATACGAGGAATGGATGGGTTGTCTTATGAGGAAAGCTAGACAGATTAGGCTTGTATCCACTGGAATTTAGGAGAGTAAGAGGTGACTTGATTGAAACCTTTAAGATCCTGATGGATCTTGGCAGGATGGATGTGGAGAGAATGTTTCCTCTTGTGGGACAATCTAGAACTAGGGGTCATTGTTGAAAAATAAGGGCTTGCCCATTTAGGGCAGAGATGCGGAGAATTTTTTTCTCTCAGAGGGTAGCGAGTCTCTGGAACTCTCTTCCTCAGAAGGCAGTGGAAGCAGAGTCTGAATATTTTCAAGGCAGGGTTTGATTAACAAGGGGGTGAAATGTTATCAGGGGTAGGCAGGAATGTGTGGTTGAGGTTGCATTCAGGTCACCCATGATTTTATTGGATGGCAGCACAGGCTGGAGGGACTGAGTGGCCTACTCCTAACTCATACATTCAAATTTAAGTGTCAGCCGCATTGGCTGTGGATCGGGAGTCACATGTAGGCCAGACCCAGTAAGGACGACAGATTTCCATTAGGAAACCAGATGGGTTTTTTAGGACAACAGTGGTTTCATTGTCATCATTCGGCTTTTAATTCCAGGTTTTGTTTATATTGAATTCAAATTTCACCATCAGCTGTGGTGGAATTCAAACCCAGGTCCCAAAACCAGAGCATTACCCTGGGGCTCTGGGTTACTAGTCCAGTGATGATACCTTGACACCACTGCCTCCTGGGACATGAACATTGTCAAAGAGAAGAGATTGAGTAGAATGGGCTTATACCCTCTGGACTTCAAAGATTGAGAAGTGATCTCGTTGAAACATATGAGATGAAAATGCAGAAAGACTGTATCTCCGGACTTTACAGTCTAGGGGTCACAGCGTTTGACTAAGGGGTCAACCATTCGGGACTGAAATGAAGAAAAATTTCTTCAAATGGTTGCGAATCTTTGGGATTCTCTACCCCAGAGAGCTGCGGATGCTCGGCCATTGAACTCAGTCATTGAGTAACTCACCTCCTGACTCCCCAAAGCCTGTCCACCATCTACAAGACACAAATCAGGGGTGTGATGGAATACTCTCCACTTGCCTGTATGAGTGCAGCTCCCACAACACTCAAAAGATTTGATACCATCCAGAACAAAGCAGCCCGCTTGATTGGCACCCCATCCACCACCTTCAACATCCACTCCTTCCACCACCGAAGCACAGGATCAGCAGGTGTGTACCATCTACAAGTTGCACTGCAGCAACTCATCAAGGCTCCTTTGATTGCACATTCCAAACCTATGACCACTACCACCTAAAAGGACAAGGGCAACAGATGCATGGAAACATCATCATCTGCAAGTTTCTCTCCAGGCCATACTCCATCCTGACTTGGAAATATATCGCCATTCCTTCACTGTCGTTGGGTGAAAATCCTGGAACTCCCTCCCTAACAGCACTGTGGGTGTGCCTACACCACATGGACTGCAGTGGCTCAAGAAGGCAGCTCACTATCACCCTCTCAAGGGGCAATTAGGGATGGGCAATAAATGCTGGCCCAGCCAGCGACGCCCACATCCTGTGAAAGAATAAAAAAAGTCAAGTAATCAAAATGGAAATCTTTGGGAAGTGAGTGATATGGAGATCAGGGAGGAAGATAGAATTGAGGCTGAAGTGCAGCTGTGACAGTATAAAGCAGGCTTGAAGGGCTGTATGGCTTATTTCAGCCCCTCTTACATTCTTTTCGTTAGCTTACCTCAGCTTACTTGAAAAGAGATGCTTCAAATTCTCCAGCAGTTCATTTCTACTGAAGATGGCAGAGGATGACATAGTTTTAATAAGTCACATCTGGTCTCTGGTAGGCATTTCACAAGCAATGTCTGTGTCTAACGGAGAGTTATAAAAGAGATCATTAATTTCAAAGACAGTCACCATCCGTCCTATCAGTCTGACCAATGTACTGGTGCATGACATTTCATTTTTGAGATGGTTTTGTGTACATGCTGATTAAACTGCCATTTACAATACACAAGTGTTCCTTGTAACCATTTCTTTCCACCCAGAATACTTAGACTTCATAAGGCACTCAGAGATTGCATTTTCAAATAATTTATCTTATGGGTAACCCCAATTAACCCCTTCTCTTTTCAGAGTCTCTGCTGTCTTCTTTCGTGGAAATCATCAGTGTTTATTCAAGTGAGAAATGAAGCTATTATTACATGTGTAGAAGTGAAATCTCACTGGCTGCACATTATGTGGACACAAGATTAAACGTTGGGAGTAAGGAGAGGAACTCTGCCTCATTATCACCCAAACACTAATAAAATTGGGGGGGTAGGTAACCAGGAAAGCTCATTGGCCCAGTCAGTATAAGCATATTCCGGGGATTTCGGCACTGAAGGATATCGTGGGAGGTTTCCCCATCTCTGTCCCTGGGGCTATTCTGTCCCTTGGTTCGAATGCAGAAAAATCACCAGCCCTTATCCCTAAGCAAACCTGCATCCTGACCGTTTATTTGGAAGAGTGTCTGTCCTTCCACATCCAATCACAGAATCAGAAGAGAGATACAGGGCATCATACCTCCGCTAGGTCTGGGAAAAAGCTACCCAATTAGTCCCACTGTCCCCAGAATTCTGTAAATTCCTTTCCTCCAAGTGTTAATCCAATTCCCTTTGGAAAGTCACTGTTGAACCTGCTTTTGCCATCCTTTCAGATTGTGCATTCCAGGTCGCAACAACTGGTGATGTTAAAATTCTCCACATGCCACCTCGAGTTCTTTTGCAACCATTTACATCTGTCTGACCATTCTGCCATAGGAAGCAATTACTCCTTATTTACTCTATAAAAATCCTTCATGAGTTGGAACTCCTTAACTAAATCTCCTCTTGATCACCTGTCCTGAGGGCAACAGCAGCAGCTTCCCCAGACTTGCCACATAACTAAAGGCCCATGTTCGCAAACACGTTCTAGTAAGTCTCTTTGAAACACTCTCCGAAGTCTCAATATCCTTCCTAAAGCTCTTGTGTGTAGGTTAGCCAATAACTCCAGGCTTTGAAGCAGGGGAAGCTGCCCGAAGGTGGGAGGATGGATGGCAAATGGTACTCGGATGGATAAGAAAGGACCAGGCTCAACACTCCAAATGCTCTTGGGGCTTCCAAAAGCTAAAATAAAAAGCATTTCAATGTAAGTGTCGGCTCGTTAGTGTTTTACAAGGGAGGATCAGTATTTCTCATGCTTCCCGCACTGATGGATCGGATCTGGCGGATGGGAGCTGGGTTGGCAGATGACGGTTGAATGTGCTTCTGTGACATTGCCCAGCTGAGAAGAAAAGACACAAGGAACAACCTGCGGAGATATGATGGGCCGAATGGCCTCCACCTGGGCTCTTGGCCACCATTTTTGCTTGACTTGCCACGCAACAGTTTCGCTGGCTCCAATCTACTTTATTCGAGCTCTTGCGATGCAAGTGCCTCCTCTCGATCTACAGCCCCTTTGCGCTGGAGCTACTGGTTCTCTCACAGCGAGACTCTCACGCCATGCAGCTGCTGCTATTGCCGAACACAACTCAGTCCTGAGCCAGCGACTGTCCCAGTTCCTCAGCCTGACAAAGGGGCTGAAAAGTAGTGCCTCAGATTCCCTTCCCCAGAGGTCATTAATGAGCCAGGTGCGTCTTTACAACAGTCGCTGATGGTTTCGTGGTTGTGATGGCCGAGAACACTTTATGCTCCAGATTTGGTAATTGAATTTAAGTTCCAGCAGCTGCCGTAGCGGGATTTGAACTCTTGCCCCCAGGGAAATTAGCCTGGGCGTCTGGATTACTAACCCGGTGAACATTACCACTGCATCACCATCCCCCCTCTGTTGAGAGTCGCTTGCATTTTTTTCTTTTAAGCTTAGGCTAATTTTTCTACTGTGTGAGATGACTATCTGTAAGCTGCAGGGCTATGGGCCGGGTGCAGGAGGGTGGGATTAGAAAGGGCCCCTGGGTGTCCTCGGGCTGGCATGGACAAGATGGGCCGAATGGCCTGCTTCTGTGCTGTAATTTTTCTATGGTTCTCTGGTTCAATGGCTTTGGCAGCCTCAACCCAGTTCACCATGGGTGTGGGGCCCACAGGGCGAACGACCCTGTGGAAGGAAGGCCCATTGCCGGGTTGGAGCAGCGGGATCAATACCTGCGCTGCGCCTGAAATGGGATGCAGCGAGGGGAACGTCCACCAACCGGGACCAATGGTCATAGCGGGCACCACAACGTACTGAGAGAAGAAGTCCAAATGAATGGAATAAGGCGGAAACTGAATTCATAAACCAGAGGAACAAAGCTCAAATGGTTTCTGAACTTTATTTGAACTCAGAGATTAAATTGCAGCACTCTACTCCAATTCACCCAACTGCTTTTTTTCAAATTACATTTATTATGGTGTCAATGAAAATAGTACTAATGACAGTTGAAATCCACACTAAAATTATCCTTAATAAAGACTATAATAAGCAATTGGAAAGTCACCACGACAGACTAATATTGTCACTCCATTCTCATCAGGGTATAATAAGGGAATTATTTGGTGCTGGAAAACCAAATTGAAATGATAGAGTGTCATGCACTAATGCTAATGGGTTTGTTTAGTTATTGTTCAAGTGTAATTTGAAAAAAAATAACTTTAATAATGAACTAGATGTTATGGCGATGTAAAGTTACTTGGGAAGAGTGAAAAGGGCCATTTTTTAAAGTTAAATGTTTAGGGGCACCAATATCACTGGCAAAGCACCATTTATTGCCCATTCTTAATTACCCAGGCAAGATGGCTGGGTGGTGGTGGCGTTGTGGTAATGTTACTGGGCTAGTAATGCCAGGGGTCAGACTAATGTGCTGAGGTCATGCGTGCAAATCCCACCATGTTAGCTGATGGAGTTTAAATCAACTAATAGAATATAGAATTAAAAGCAAGTAATGGTGACTATCATCAATTGTCATAAAAACCCATCTGGGTCACTAATGCCCATTTAGGGAAGGAAATCTGCCACCCTTACCTGGTCTGGCCTACATGTGATGCCAGACCCACAGCAATGTGGTTGACTCATCTGAAATGGCCCCAGCAAGCCATTGAGTTCAAGGACAATGAGGGATGGGCAACAAATGCTGGCCTTACCAGCGACACCCACATCCCATGAAAGAAGGATTAAAAACAGGGGGCTGGTAGGCTTTCTCCTTGAACCATGTAGTGAAGGTACCCTCAGGTTGATGTTATATAGGGAATTCCAGGGCTTTGACCCACTGATGATGGAGGAATGGTGATTTACACTTAAATTTAGCTCTGAGGTACAGTTGCAGAGTTTTGCCCCCTACCACACCCCCCCGCCACCCCACCCCACTCTCTCCCACACCTGCCACCTATTTTTATAGGGAGGGCAGGGGGAATGCTGTCAGGAGGCTAAAAACATCTAAAGGACCCAACAAAGCTGGGGGGATGTATAGACCTTGACAATCCAAAGAGCAGACAGGACAGGACCTCATTGACATCTTTTAGTGCTGCCACCTGCACACAGGTTGGCCAAGTTACAAACCTGGCTTTTGCTGTGGAGAGATTGCAAGGGGCAGGGGATGGCAGCCAACAGACCCATGGCGATAATGTCTTGCAATTGGGCTTTGAGAGGGAACACACCAATATTTACCACAGTCATGAAAATATAATAATTTTCAGAACATTATTGCGACTTATTGCAAAGGTGGGTTAATAGTGGGGTTTGGAGTAGTTTCTCTGTGTGGCGGGGTAGGGGGATTGAATTGAATTGGAGACAGCTGGTCTGGAGCTTTTTGAGTTATCAGAAGAGAAGCTAGGTTTGAAATGCTAAATATGTAAACATAGCTGATGATTTAGAATGTGAGGTGTGAGAAAAAATTGCATTTTTAGATAAATTAGAGTATCTTGAATTTCAAACAGATGGTAGGATGTTATACCCAGCTAAAAGAAACTAAGTCAAAGGCTACTGATAAAATTAATACCATGAAAAGATTTATATTGTGAGAAAAGTAAAGTTGCCTAAACATATGGGAACAATGGAATTTGCATTAAAAGGATGAAACATGTTTAAAGGAGATGATGTTATGTGTATGGGAGAAGGCATTCTAATATCTAAGTGTGGAAAGCCTCCAGCCTCTATTCATCAAGTTGCTGTTGACAGGAGCCGAAGCTAAGAAAGTTCACTTTGAATATCACTGTCTAGGGTATTGTGTGCTTTGCCTGGGGCTGTTGAAATCTATTTTGTTTTACTGTTGCCTTAACGGATGTGTAACTGGGAGCTAGATTAATTAGGGGAGCTAAGAGCTATACAGTAGTAATTTGTAGACCTATGTATGTGCTTAAAATCTTTTCCATTAATGAAGGTTTAATTTAGCTTTTTGAAACACTTCTAAGTGTCAGTGGACTTATTACTACTGAATTCAAGGCATGCATCTCAAAATAAAATACAAATTGCCAAACAGTCATGGCAGCTGTTTCAACTTTCCCCCTGGGATTTGAGCAGCTTTAGCATTCACTACCCACAATGCCATGACAAGGACCATAAAAATGGCAATGGGTGAATATGCAGAGGCCTAGGGTCATGTAGTGGGTGTTTCACTTTTAGAAAGCTCTCCCTTTTACCTCCAGCAGCCGTGGGGAGGGGTGGAATCGAGACCTTTGTTTTCTATAATTAATATTTGGCTGAAAGTGAATGTGTGGTGCCTGGTCCTTGTGGAAATTAGCAGGAAATCAGGTCAACAGGGTCTTCATGTTGGACAAAGAGATAGCCAGTCGCAGTATGTCTTCAAGCGGTGGCAAGCTACAATCCCTGAGAGACATATTACAACATAACCATGCAGCCAAACCCTCCTGATTGGTGCAGACTGTGACGTGTGGGCCATTGTAAACTCATGTGGGCAGAATTTTCCTCTTGCCAGGCGAGCATGCGCCCGACCCAAGGGAGAGGAAATTAGTGCGCGATGATGTCGGGCGAACCTCTGGCGGTATTTCGAGTGGCGAGTGCACGCGAGAGGTGGCTGCACACCCACCAACAATTAACAGGCCTAGTAAGGCCCTTAATCAAACAATTAAATCTCATTTGTCGCTGCCCGTCCAACCATTCGGTCAGTTGGCGGGCGGGTGAAAAGGCCA